>NW_015117866.1:6242-13178 GCF_001443285.1 Poecilia latipinna
TAAAGACTAAATATAAAACATTAACTTTAAACCACCATAATGTAATGATCCAGTATTTAAAGTTCATCTTTCTTCTTCTCTGGTTTGTGGAGGATTTTCCTGTCTGGTCGTTTCCTCCAGCTCACTTTGACGTTTCCTTTCACTCCATCGTCCTTCAGCTTCTGTTTCAGCTGAAACACAAATACGTCCTGAATATCAAAGCATTTTTACTTATTCTTCTCATTTCCTCTCAGATTCAACAAGCGGCCTCAGCTGGAAATGTTTGTGATGTGATCAAATAAGAGATGATGACCTTGATGAGAAGTTCCTCCATCATGGCAGAGTCATCCTCAGTCACAGACGATGGAAACGCCAGCTGCAGTTTCACCAGATGCTTTGACTGGACCGCTTTTAGAGAAAAAAGACTTATGATTTATTGTAATATTATGTTGCAGTGATGAGACGTTATCAAACCAAAGGAAGATTGATGTGCAACATAGTTTTACTAAAGTAAAAGTAAAAAGTATCCATCCTAGAAATTACTCCAGAGAAAACAAGTTTTTGGTAAAAGTCTACTAAACTACCGAGGAACTGATCAAGTTATCATGTAGCTGCTGCAACGTTTCAGCCTGGAACCAGGATCACTTATTGGCTGTGAAGTTGACTGAAGAGTGAAGGATTCCTCACCAGCGTAACAAACGAAGGCTTTCTTCTTGCTGCAGCTCCAGCCCTCCCATTTCCCGGCGTTCCCAAAGTTAGCAGCAGCACATTCCTCCTTCCCGTTGTTACTGGGTTCGTCTCGGTTCCAGTTCCTGAACGAGGAGTTCCCTCCATCCGCCCACTTCCAGGAGTCTCGGTACAGACCCATCCAGGCCGCTCTCTGGACCAAACCCTGGACGGCCTCGTTGTCAGCCAGATGTCTCGCGCTGGCCAGGTCTGTGTAATGTTGTCTGCAGAAGCTCTGAGCTTCAGTCCAGCTCTGTTTGGTGCTGCTGTAGTAAAATGTAGGATTTGTTCCTGAAAACAGACCAAAGAAGTCGAACAATAAAACCTTTTTGAATCGCTGAGGAAAACAGGAGAGTCTGTGTATCTGATGAATCCTTACCGCTGACACTGAAGCAAACCGTGTCTAAGGTTTGAGAGCAGGACGCATCGTACCAGGACCCATCAGCACTAAATGCACCACAGCTTTCTCTGCCAAACCTATTGTTGGGTTCTCCAGCTGCCCAGTTCCTGAACTGGTTCCGATACTGGTCTGACATGGACCACCTCCAGCTGTTCACGTCTTCATGCAGTCCGATCCAGGCCAGCTGGAAACATTCAGAGGACACAGTAAATTCCTCCTCCAGACATTTAGTGTGTTTTTATTGGTGCCGTTTTGCTTTGAGCTCTTGTTTCTGCCAGAAGCCTCAATGTGACTCTGCTGTCATTTTCTAGCTTATGTGTCTGATTTCCTGCTTCTGGTTGAGTTCCTGTGAGCAGTTAGCCCCTCCCACCTTAAATAAAACCAATCAGAAACCTCCATCACATGAAAGGAAGACATACACCTCCATGTTGGTGACGGTTGCCAGGTCTTGGTGATTTTCTCTGCAGTATCTCTGAGCTTCTGTCCACGTCTTCAGCTCATCAACGATTATATATTCACGGGTAGGAAGTGTTGAGTTCCCACAAACCACTGCAATGACAAATATACATCTGAATTATTTTAACTGAAGCAAAGGTTGAGCCGGGAAACTTCTGCTCTGGATTAAATGATTAATTTTTATGCATGAGCGTATTCATATGGAGTCAGTGATGAAATAAATGTAAACTCAAGGCTGAGGTTTACTTGTCAGCTCTCTTTGGAGACAACTGAAAATGGAAACATTACCTGTTAATGTTGGAAGTGGAAGCAGTGAGCGACTGGTTTGATGAGTTGGAGAGAAGTCCTGAACAAACGTCACAACAACAGAGAGACGCATTTCCATCATTCTGCTCTGACTGATTCAGAGGACTTGACTGAATCTCTGCACCTGAACTGTGAAATGTCTTAAGGACGATCTTTGCTCTTCCTGACTCGAGTTAAAAATGAGATCTGTGTTGTTAGACGGTCTTCAGTTCCCACTGCCTGCATGTTTTAGATCCGCCTCTGTTCCAGGTCACCTGGTTCAAACGACTGCAGGCCGTCTGGTGCTGCAGGAGCCTGAAAATGGCTGCATATTTCAGTCAGGAGAGACATGGAGGGCATTAGGACCCTGATGACCAGAACTGGGAAACGGGGTTATAGACATAGTTACTTTGAAAAAGTAACTTAGTTATATTACTGATTATTTTATTTGGAAAGTAACTAAGTTACATTAAAAGTAACTTTTTTAGTTACTTTCAGCAGCTGCTGACAACAACAACAACAACAACAACAACAACAACAACAACAACAACGCTCCACCACCTGTGAAAATTACATTGATCTTTGCCAAAACTTAATTATAAGTTATTTTATAATGGTAACATCAACAATGTGTCTCCACTTATAAGGTTGAACTGAGACTGTTTAATGGCTACAACAGTACAAAATAAAACCCTTTGGTAATTTGTGAGTGTTTTTGTGTTCCACTGTTATCTGGAAAACTATAAATAGGACTTCATATATATATATGAACTTGACTTTAACGGATCATCCAAATGATGGACTAAAATTAACTGGATGTCAGACAAATTCTGGGGTTTATGTCTGTTTATTTCCAAGCCCAAAAACCGCAACTCGTTAAATCTGCAAGCGACTTTAGAAGAAAACAAGCCCAAACTGCTTCTAATAATCGGACTTGAAACTCAAAATAGTTCCTGTTCCTCCAGCAACAAAAAGCGCATTTCTCTCCATTGTTTGTTTCTGTCGCATAGAAACGGCGGTCGCTCCCCAAGACGCGCAGAGGAAATAATATTTAATTACAAAAGAAAATAGTAACGCAAAGTGATTTGGATAAGTTACTTTAATCTGATTACTGGATTTGAAATGGCGTCGTGTTAGATTACTCTTTACTGAAAAAAGTGGTCCGACGTCAGTAACGCGTTCCGTTAATAACGTCACTTTCTATAGAGAATGCAATCCATCATCAACAGAGCAGACTACAGGCTTAATGGTGGCTTACCATTGTGGCAAATGAATGGCCTCTGTACATCACAGTCCCAGTCCTCCCACTGTCCAGAGTCTCCCAGGTCTGCTGAAGTGCAGTTCTCACCAGGTCCATTAGGTTCACTGGATCTCCAGTAGCTAAACGAGAACCTGCTTCCATCTGCCCACATCCAGACAGCTCTGTGGAAACCAATCCAAACCCTTTGTCCTGATGGTATCAGCGTCTGAATCTCCTGGATGTCTGCCATGTTTCTGACTCTGGCCAGGTCTGTGTAATGGTTTCTGCAGTAGCTCTGAGCCTGAGTCCAGTTCATGTTGGCGTTAATGAAGGCAAACGTAACTTCTGAGCCTGAAACAAGAACTTTCTTAAGCAAACCAGCAGCAGAGGTCAACAGCAACCAATGTTTAAACCAGTGTTTCCCAACCCTGGTCCTCCAGGCACTCCGCCCTGCATGTTTGAGGGGTTTACCCTGCTGAACGGTAGGATTAGCCTCCCTCCGCCTACGAATGGGAGGACGGGTTCTGACTGTTTGTGCTTATGTGCCAAACAGTTCAGATAACCCTTTTGGAGTCCCTAAAGGGTCCTGGAGAGTCCTGGGGACTCCCTTATGTGAGACCTGGGGGGACGTGGTTGGGAGGAACAGAGTCTCCTGTGAAACAGAGCCTTAACTCCCCCATCCGGGAGAGCTGTGAATACGTTCTGGGGGCGGTGGGGGACATTGAGTCTGAGTGGACCATGTTTCTACGCCTCCATTGTTGAGGCGGCTTATCGGAGCTGCGGCCATGAGGTTGTCGGTGCCTGCCATGGCGGCAACCCTTGAACCTGTTGGTGGACACGTTCGGTGAGGGATGCTGTCAGGCTGAAGAAGGAGTCCTATCGAGCCTTTCTGGCCTGTGTCTTCCCCAAAGTCAGGGGAAGACCCAGGATACGCCGGAGAGACGATGTTTCTCGGCTGGCCTGGGAACGCCTTGGGATCCCCTGGAGGAGCTGGAACAAGTGGCTGGGGGAAGGGAAGTCTGGACCTCCCACCTTAGGGTGCTGAACCTGCGACCCGACTCTAGATAAGAGGAAACGGACGGACGGATGGGGTGTGTTGAAGCAAGGGAACATCTGAAACATGCAGGTCAGTGTACCGTGAGGAACAGGGTTTGGAAAGACTGATTTAAACATCCCTTACCTCTGACCTCTGAGCAGATGGAACCTTGCAAACTAGAACAAGTTACATCAGCAGAACCCATCAGCAAACATTTCTGCACAACTTTCTCCTCCTGCATGGTTGTTTGGCTCACCAGGGTACCAGTTTGTGAAATCGTTCTCCTGCTTTTGGTCCTAGTCAGATTCAGAAACGGACCACCTCCAGCTGTTCACGTCATCGTACAACCCAATCCAGGCTGTCTGCAAACATCAGCAGAGTTCAGAGTTACAGCTCAGTTCTGACAACTCTGGGTGAATTAATTACAAATTGAACTAATGAGAATGTTACAGCTTTGTTTTTCTCTACATCGTTCAGATGTGACGATGTATCCATGAAGTTTCCAGCCTGTGAGCAGATCGAACCAGAGGCCGGTCTGCAGCTCAGACTGCTGTTCAGTGAGGAGAGTAAAAGTGAACATACGGATGTGAATCCCAGAGATGCTGCCATGTTGTTCAGACTTCCCACATCCTCCATGTTCTCCATCACTGCCAGGTTCCCGTAATGTTCTCTGCAGTGATTCTGAGCTTCAGTCCAGCCCTTCAGCTCACCAACAACAAAGTATTTTCATCCAGGATGTGAGGCGTTTCCACACAGCTCTGCAGTTACAAGCACACAGGGTTAAAATCATGAGCAGTTTTTATGGTCAGTGTTTCTTTACTTTTTCATTCTGTGAACGTCAGAGGAGTTTCATCATAATTACTGCAGTATCAACTGTAGGAATAAAATAATGCACACAGTTTAATTCACCTCATTATAATGTATATTTCAAGTCGTTTCCAATCATTTTGTAAAACAAGGACATCTAGTCAAACGTCATTTCCATAAAAGTAAAACTTCCTTTGTTTCCTACATGCACTCTGTCTGTCCATGGCCATCAGTTCATCATCATCATATTTTCTAAAATAACGACCTTAACAAGAAATGATCAAAGTCATTTTTGTTAAACTGACTTGGATAATTATTTCAGGAAGTTGATGAAATGCTTTATTGGTTCAGTCCAATCAGGAGCAGCTTCACCTTCACCTGCAGCGGTTAAAGGTCAAAGGTCAAAGTTTTGCTTACCGCTGTAGCAAACGAAGGCTTTGTGTTGGTCACAGGACCAGGCCTCCCATTGGCCAGACCTCCCAAAGTGAGCGGCTGCACATTCCTCTGTCCCGTTGTTACCGGGTTCATCATTTCCTTCGTTCCAGAACCTAAATGAGAAGTTCTTGGCCTCCACCCACTTCCAGGAGTCTCTGAACAAACCGATCCAGACGTTTTCTCTGGGGATGACGCTGCTGGCCTGCCGGTTCTCTGCCGGGTTCCTCACTCTGGCCAGGTCTGTGTGATGTTTTCTGCAGTAGCTCTGAGCTTCGCTCCAGTTCAGGTTGGTGTCCAGGTGAACGAATGTGACATTTGATCCTGCAGAAAGTTCAGTTAAAGTCTGGATTCCAGTCAAACAATATTTTCCCACCTTTACTGATGGCAGTAATGGGAACATCATGTTGCAATGACTGAAGGAGGATCAACATGTTGATGGATTTCATTCAGCAAAACAAGAAATCACTGAACATCTTCTGATTGATTTAAAGCCGAGGTTAAACTCCAACATTCAGTTGCAGAGTTTTTCCTCTGGTTCTGATGGTTGAACTTCTTACCGTTGACCTGAAGGCAGATTGTATTTTGGCTTTTAGAGCAGGACGCGTCGTTCCAGGACCCATCAGCGTTCATCTCTCCACAGTTCCCTTGTCCGCCGTCGTTGTTGGGTTTTCCAGCCTGCCAGTTGCTGAACTCCTTCTCTTCATGTTGGTAGAAGTCAGAGTCTGACACGGACCACCTCCAGCTGTTCACGTCACCGTACAGCCCGATCCAGGCCAGCTGGGCGAAACACGTTTTCAGGGCGTCAGGATGTACGTTATCAGCAGCACATGCTGTTTTTTAAGCTGAATATTTAGCTTAGCGGCTGGTTTGCTTAAATTGTTTACATTTGCATATTACCTTAATAGCTGTTGAATACTTAGCTTAGAGCTAAATATGTCTTCTCTCCACCCTGTATATTTTTTGTTAGTGGCGCCACCTCTCTCCCTTTCTTTGTCATTACAGTTTCTGTGCGTTTGGTCATAAACAGATTTATTATTTTCTCTTCAGTCCAGACTAGGCGCTGCGTTCACAGCAGCTCCTGGTCCTGCTCGGTGGAGGTCAAAGGTCATCAGCATGAGGTCAGGATAATCGTTTCCATCAGTAATTGAACATATAATTACATTTTCAGTATTTTCGGACCAAAGTGAAAAAGTTTTCATTGCTGCTGTTTGTTCTTCTTTTGTAGAGTCGTAACAAACTTTCATTTCTTTTTCTTGCTTTCTTTTTTTTCCAAAATCCCTTTCTTACTGTTTATTCATTGCCACATGCTGTTTTTATTTTTTCTTTCATTATGTAAAGCACCTTGAAATGCCTTGCTCCTGAAATGTGCTATACAAATAAAATTTATTATTTTTAAACAGAAATAAAATTATTAGATCCAACTTTCATTTACCTGTTGGATCAAACGACCGTCTGCATGTTAATAATGAGGCAGTGATTCGTTAGCAGCTCTGTCATATTCAGCATTTGGCGTGGCGTGTGTGTGTGTGTGTGTGTGTGTGTGTGTGTGTGTTTGTAATACCTTGTGGGGAC
>NW_015117867.1:0-13174 GCF_001443285.1 Poecilia latipinna
AATGCCATTTTACAGGATTTGAGCAAGATTCTGTGTACATCAATACAAGCATCAGTTAGAGATGAGAAGATATGGAGTCAACAATGATTGACAAGTTTATTGTAAATACTGGCAATCCTGTCCAGATTGTCAGTATCTGGAATATTTGACAGCAAATATTCCAGAAGGGTCTGAAAAATAAAGGGGACACATGCAACAGTATTCACTAAGCACAGTGAAAGATATGTGATACTGTCTTATTCAGTCTTATTTCTTAGTCAGAAGCCCAGGGAGCCCTGTTACAGTAGACTGCATGCTCATGCTGTCATATACCAGGACATTTTAAATAAAAATCCAAGGGAATTTGCCATTTTTGATCCAACACAATAGGACAAATCAACTAAAATATTTCACCAAACACAGACTCAGTTCCTTTCCATCCTCATCTCAGTCCCAAGATTCAAATCTCCAAGATTTAAACATGCATATCACAACACCTGCTAAAATACTGGCTGCTAATTAAAAACTACACAAAACTGTCCTGCACAAACCAGGAACATTTGAAATAAACTGAAGTGGAATGAGTATTTTTAGAAAAAGCTAAATGTGCATGCTCAGTTGAACCCACTTTTGGTGATAGAAGATGCTTAGTTAAACTTATACAACAGCCAAAGACTGTTCTGAAAAGCAATAAAAGCTCAATCTGAAGAGGTTTATCAGTCATCAACCTGTAGCTGTGGACTTTTGTTTTATTTGAGTGGAGGGACATTTATTAGAAACCTTTCATAATCTTTGTTGAGGCCTTGGAAAAGGAACCATTCCAGAGTCAGGACTAGTTTTACTTGTACACCATATTCTGTATGTCAGTTGTTTGCTAAAAGATATTTCAGTGAAAATCCCACTTTGCAGTCTAATTTTATGCATCAGATTTTGGGGGAAAAAAGTTTCTTGGGTCAAGAAGCAGTAGTTTTAAATTCTTACCAGGGGTGCATCAAACTGCAGTGAGATTTCACGGGAAGGTTGTCATTTCTTTGGTGCAGTGAGCGGTACGACTTTTAACTAGATAGTGTGGAAGTTTCCCACCAACACTCCACTTCCCCTGCAGTGTCTTACATACATAAAGATGTGTTCAGAATGAGTATTTTTAGACTTTCCATCTGGAGGCATAACTCTGTCCTTCTGTACACGGTCACGAAAAGTTCAGTTAGAGAGGAAGTACTGGAGGCATTGCTGCAAAGAACTTGTTCTCCAAAATAGCCAGGCCCTAACCAATGTGACATATTTCCTTCAAGCATTAGTTTTGGAAATGTTTTTTTTTTTGTTTGTTTGGTTTTTAACTACAAAAATCAGTTTGTACTCCACTTCCTTATCAGCTGATATCTTTTGCTAATATTACATTTCAAAGTAAGACAGGATAACTCAGAAACTTACAGTAAAATCTGCATGTGTTGGGAAACCTTAAGTTTCCCAACACATACAATGATGTGACAGTATAAAGCAAACACTTTACAAAAGCTTTGCCGTGTGTAGTACACTGATGTACCCACAGATTGTGCTATAAAATTTAGACAACTTCTTTTCAAGCCTCACAAATATTGTCTGTTCTTTGGGTTATAGATTAACTCCACAAATGTCCAACATGTAGACTTGAGTGTTTGGTAGCAGGTACTTGAAACAAATCAACTTGTAAAAATTTTTTCTCTCTTTATACAATGTTAGTGAGTCAGCATGAAAATCTGCATGAATCAATACATAATCTAGCAGCTGCAAGTTGCTTAGTTCCATCTGAATTAAAATGAACAGAACTGAACACAACTCATTTATTGCCTAAAGAAAAATTGCTTGTTTTTGGTGTGTAAACAAAAAATCATTAATGTCATTAACACTAATGATTTTAACAAATTACTCTTTGCTTCTGCATCTAGAGGTCCAGCTTGTGTAAAGTGCATCTTAAGGTGCAGAAATTACCTTTCTGCACCTTAACCAGCTTTGTAATATATATATATTTTTTTTATTTTACAATATTGAAAATTATATTAACTACATGATCAGCATTGAATAGTTTGGTTGAAAACTATTCATACACCTGGCAGAGTTAGTTAAAATTATTTTCATTCAGTCAAGAATGTGTTAAAGAAAAGATTGATAATAGTTTGATTCATAAAAACTACAAAATTGAAACACTGAAAAGGTTAAAAATATTTTTAGACTTTCTACCATTTTTTATTCCCTATTCAATTTATTTGTGAACTTTAAGCTGTGGCATCTCCTGTAAACAACCAATCACTTACATGTTCATCTTGCAAGCTTTCAGATGAGCTATGTATAGAAAGGAAGGACATCTTTTATAGCTATGCTGCTGTATACTAATTGTCCTTTGACGCTGGATCAGACTGGCTTAGTTCAGGGTCGTAGTTTGGGGAATTACACAGCCTTTACAATAATCTCTTGCTTTAAGCCAAAACACTTTAAATATTCCAGTGAATAAAACCAGCCTGCCTTGAAGTTGGTGATATGTGTGAAAATGTCAAAATATTCCACTCTGGCATTTGGCTTTGTTCTTTTCCCAAAGCCTCTCAGTTCATTTAAATCATAACAAAAACCTCAGGCTACCTCTGCCCACCAACCCTGGACCCACGCGTTACTTTGCATCATCCCACCACATAACTTATTCCTGACATTTGCTTGAGTGTAGTTATGGTTTTTGTTTTTAACAAAAAAAGCAACAAATTGTGGCGCCCATATGATGTAGCATGATTACATAACTCAATTGTTTTTCTCTCATTTGGCTTTACCAAGATTTTCCACTTTAGTTTACTCTATTCAAACAAAGTCGTTCAAAAAATGAAGCAAATGAAAGACTATATTTTTCACAGTAAATGATGCTGTCCATCAAAGAAGAATAGGCAAAACAAATAATGATGACAACTTGTCTTTGAAAGTTTGTTCCCCTTAGACGTTTTCACATTTGGTCTCATTACAATCGAGCATAAATTAAGGATTGTTTATGAAAAAACATCACAAAGTATTGCATACAGTAAGTGTGAACCAGAAGAAAAAAATATACCATTTCCAAAGTGTTTTATGAATTCAATATCCAAAAGGTGTCTTATGCCTTTGTATGATCCATATTACTTTTAATGTCTTGCATAAAACCATTGCAAACAGATGCCTCATACTCCATCTTATTTATAAACTAATACATGCCTTTTGAGCTAGTATATAAGTAACCAATGTCTGAATGTAATAAATTAGCATAAATCTAAAAAAAAACTTTTTCCACAAAGCCAGAATAGAGTTTTGGTCTTGAACTTTGAGAAAAGAGATCAATGTAATACAATTACAATAGGGCTGTAGCAACAAAATGTGGAAAAAGTGAAGAGGTGTGAATACTTTCCCAATGCAATGAACTTCTTATCAGTAAACAGAGTGAATTTGCAAACAACAGTCATAACTGACCACATGCCTATGACAATTGATCACATGACCACATAACAATGTCTGATTCAATCTGTTAATGCTTTATACTTTTCATCATTTAAAATAAACACACATACCAAAAAGAACAGTCATCAAAAAAAAAACATGTTGATTTGTATTTTATTGCCATCTGAGTGCACATGAAGACAATCTTGTCTCATGTTCTTTGCTTTTGTCCATTTTGCTTTGCTCACTTAGAAGTGGAAGCACCTGTTCAAATCATAAATAAGCAGAAGATGAAGGATATTTCTCCAACATCATATCCATTGCATTTCAGAGACATGCCATTGATTAGTCTGAGCTCCTGCAGTCATTTGAGATATTAAAGTAAATTATGGTTCATGCAACCTTGTTTTCTATGTGTAAAGTAATACCTAGTCCTTTTAAAATAGCTCATTACCAATAAAAACAGCGAGGGTACTTTTTTTTTATGAAATAGAAACAATGCTTGTAGTTAGAGACTGTCACTTTTATGTATTCACTTGTGATTGCTTTCTTTGGCTTCTCCTACGTTGCCTTAGTTTCTGTGTTTCTTCCTGCTACCTGTCTCATGAAAACCTATTTACGCCGTCCACATACATTACAGAGTGATTTCCTCTCTTCCTTCTCTCGTTCTCTTTCATGAGTGCTTGCAACTCTATGTGTTCATCATGCTGACATGATATCATCAAAGCCTGAACAATAAAGACATAAACACTTGATGCTTTTGAGAACAGCTGACTGTACATTGTTTTCTGCCCATAAAAAGAGACACTTCAGTTTGGCAGAACCTGCAGGTTCAGGACATTAACAACACAGTGGAGGCAGAACATTATTTGTGAAATTGCAGCCAGTGTGTGGGTGGGCAAAAAGCGACCACATCCATATGACATAAACATAGAGGATGTTTAATGTATTTCAGAGTTTTATGCAAATCTGTGACAGTTCCTCCCAAATTTATTTATTTATTTATTTTATTTTTTTTTACATTTTATGTTGCTATTTCAACAGGGTGCATTGAATAATGGCAAACTCCTTAGTTATTCATCAATCCAACAGTCTAAGTGTGTCATCAAGTTGGAACTCTTGATGTTCTTTTACAAACTTCACAATTTATCATCAACACCGTTGTGTAGTGAGACACAGATGTCCCAACATCCTCTGATTAAAAATTGAAGAATAAATGAGGAACTGGGAAGTTTGATGGGCTTTTTAATAAACAGCTGACAGTAAGAAACTGGAAAAAAAGTTGTTTTAATATGTTCTTTGTTATTGAACTCTTCATTCTTGGTACAGTTACACACAGGGAAAGAAAGAAAAATATGCTTGAATAACTAAAAACACATATTTACATATATTATTATTTTTCTCGCTGTTTGGTATTAAATTAATTCAAACTGTTCCTTTCCAGGGAAAAAATATTTCTGTTTCCAATATGTAAAATTATTACACTATGTCAAGATGTTTTAAATACTTGACGTTTGACGTTTACTGAAATTCTATTAATATTTGGTAAAATTGACATTTAACTTCTTTGAATTGTGTTAAAAGTTTTGGGTTTTCTTCCACAGAACTGGTTTAACTTGGTGATGTCTGTAAGCTACCTTTCTCACACCGTTTTTTAGCTCCGCCCCCAAAATTTCTATTGGACTGAAATATGTGGTTTGTGATCTCCACTCCAGGAAAGAAGGAAAGAAATGGCTGTATTGTCTTTAAATACCTTTGCAGGGTGGTATGCTAAGGATCATTGTTCAAACCTATTTGTGCCTATTGGTTGATTTTACTTTTTACTTTCTTCTAAGTAAAAATATTTCTTAGGTCGTTTACATGAAATTCTCTTCAAATATTAATAAAAACTCATCCAGGCCACCCTGCAAAGAAAGGATAAGGGAGGTGTAAAAGGCATGGAAAGTCTTGACACCTGAAATCTGTCAGTAATTAGGAAGCAATCCCACCACTTAGTCCGAATTGATATCAGCTGGTCCACAAAAGCTTTTTCCCTGCCAAGGTTTCAAACAAAAAGTCTCTCACAAAGGACAAAAGCAGAAAACTCTCCCTCAAGACTTTTGCAACATTATTGTTGGAAAACACACTTATGACACTGGGTACAGAAGATCTCCCAAACTACTGAAGGCACCATCAAGGCCATTTGACAAAAGTGGAAGGAGTGAATAAACAAACATGCTCTTAATGAAAATCTACTGCCATCTACCAGAAAGATTATGAAACCAGAGTGGATGTGTGTCAGCAAAACAATGATCCCAATCACACAGCCACTCTTGGTTTCAGAAAAATAAAATAAAGCTGCTAGAATGGCCCAACCACCTCCCTGCAACAAAGGAACATTGTAATGTTTTTTTTTTGTCCTGGAAAAGTTTTATACAATTAAAAACTCAGTGTGTCTGCACTTGTTTGCATCCATTTGATAAAGTGAAATGTATAAGCTGCAAGAGCTTCACATTGGGGTTCATGTACCTTTTTAGTTTTGTTTTAACTCCATTTTCTTCGTTAGTCAAGACTATCCCTCCCTAAAAAGAGTCCAGGTGAAACCGTTTGAGAGAGTCTACTGCCCTAATCCATTACATTTCTACAACTATGACAATTTGCTTTGGACTGGTTTTAATCTTTTAAGGTGAGCTTGATTTAATTCCATCCTATTTACTTCTAGTTTGAAATGAATAAACAGTGCTGTTTATTATTTTATTTTATTTTATTTTATTTTTCCATTTTGCTGTTGCTTTCTGACTACTAACTGTCAGGGCAACAGCTATTTAGGGCATCCTGTAAATATTTTAAGGATAGCTTTGACAAAGCTTCATTCATGATCTTTTTATATGCCTGATTTTGAGCTTGTCTTCTCTGATTTTAATGGAAAGATGGTAAATGAGAACTTATCATGCAAGGCTTTAATGCACGTTCTAAAGGTGTACATATTTGTGCGTTCCTTCAATAAAAGGCCATCAGAACCCAGAGCAGATGTTTCTTTATTTACTGTCAAGCTAAAGAATAAATGTCAAGTTCAATATAATATGTGTCTTCTCTCTCTCATGCCTTCTGCAGATGCATTCGTCAGTAACATTCCCTGTCACCAGCTCATAATGGTTACGTTTCACTGCTAAATAAATGAACAGCACCATAAAATCCTGGCTCTTGCCTAGCACCTTTTGCAGATTTAAGAGGCTTAGCAGACTGTGTAGTGGTCTTTATTGTTGTGTAGCTGTTTTACGCAAGAGCCACATTGTAGTGGATTAGTCACACAAGGCAAGCTACACAAGCTTGATATGTGAAGAACATGGATGGCCACTCATTTGACAATCAAGAAATTCTAAGTGAAAATGTGGGTGCTGAGCACACTTACCAACTGCAGTGGTTGGACTCCAAGTTTTGATTACTGAGCCATGCTACTATAACTGTCTGAGAATGTAACTGTGCTAATGCATCAAGAAAGTGAGCAACACATTTAGAGATTAAAGGTTTTGACACAAAAAGCATCAAAAGCATTTTCAAGCTATTTGATTGTGACATTATGCTTCCTTGAACAGGTTAGGTTAGGTCTATGGGTTATACAAAACATGTTCATTACAGTTTTTGCACACAATCAAACTGTGCAGCTCATTGAACTGAGTAGATTTTGTATTTTATATGCTCAGTTCTGCATATATCGAACTCCTTTCAGAATAAGCTATTTTAGGACTTTTTGTCACTTTAAATCAAAACAAGCTGCTTACTCAACCTTTAGCCTTGCATATGAAACTGGCTGCAAATGGGCAATTTTACTACCGAACATCTTTGAAAAGCAAAAGTAGAGTCTCCTGCACAACCAATAAGAATGCACCAAATGCTTTCTGGTAGGTAAGTCAATAACAAAACACTTGTCTTGCAGCAGCCTTTGTGCAGCACATACAGTGGTAAAGCCAGCTGACCAACCATCCTGGAATTAAGCT
Source organism: Poecilia latipinna (assembly GCF_001443285.1). Classification (NCBI taxonomy): domain Eukaryota; kingdom Metazoa; phylum Chordata; class Actinopteri; order Cyprinodontiformes; family Poeciliidae; genus Poecilia; species Poecilia latipinna. Next base: position 7,383 of record NW_015117867.1, read on the forward strand.
TGGGTTGCAAGGTGTTAAGCTAGGCTTCGCTGGGGTTGGTAGGTGAGAGGTCGACCTGCTGACTTGTGACATTACATTCCAGACAGTTTCCAGTCACTAAAAGACATTAATTTCTTTTTACAAAAGCTAGAAGCAGTAGTAACCCAAGTGGAAATAAAAAAAATTGCAAAATGTGAATTTTGCTTAATGCGTCCTCTTTAAAACATGTCAAACAGAAGCAGTTACAAACAAATTATGAATATGGACAAAGAACATGGATAGAAAGTTCAGCTGAATTATAGTTTTGGCATTAAAATGTTTTCTAATTAGTGAAATAACTCAATATATTTTGCTTGTTAAGTTGTTTAAACAGAAATCAATTTCAGAGCTTTTATTTCAATTTCATTTGCCTGATATCAAATCTTCTTTTGTAAAAACAAACAATATTATATCTCTTTCAAGATGAAAGAGAGCATATAAGAATAACTGAAGTAATGTTTTATAAGTTGTCATCACCATTAAATATGTAGGTTTGTATAACTTGTTAGGCGATTTTTCTCTTTTTTGTTGTCTTACTCTTCATTCACTTTACCACTTATTATCAGGCTTTAGGTGCTCTCCTTATAATGAAATAATTTATCTGATCTCAAGAATGCTAAAGGATTTCTCCAGACAACATTGTTGATAAACAAGTTATCAGAAGAAAATAAGCCTTGTTATCTCATGAATGTAAAACAATTAGCATATAATCTTGAGATAACATAGAGAAAAGCAATTGAAACCACTTCCTATCTTAGATTCAAGAAAACAGACCTTCAAAACGCTTTACCTGAAATTGGTAGAGGTAGGGAACTGTTAAATGTATCCAAAAGGGATGAGCATCTTTGAGTTTCCCTTGGGGATTATTCCTGAAACCCGCAGGTGTCATATTATCAGACATTTTCCTGTGGATAGTTTTATGTTTCGTTCTGCTTGAGCAACTTGTTTTTAAGACTCCTGGGAAGCGGCGATATGTAGATGTTTTATTTCCTTAAATATTCCAGTAAAAGAGTACATAGTCACCATGCCACAAACAACAAACAATACCAGACTATTGCCACTACATGATACCACATGAATGTTGCCTTTTTTCACTGACTGGGGTTACAATAGGATGTCAGTTAATACAGAGTCAGTCATACCTGCATAAATAAAGGAAAAGGCTGTACAAATATTTCCTTTTATTTTATTTAACCAGGTAAAAGCCCGTTGAAATTAATTTGAAAGAGGGACCTGTGCGGAAATCTGCAACACAAAACAACCTGGTTACACAAAGTTAAAACAAATTAAACCATAAGCCATCTTAATTTAATCCATGAGATTCACTCATGGGCTAAATGTTTGCAACTCCATGTTTGCAATTGAAACACCTTCAACTCATAGAAATGTTGACCATTCTTCCAAGAAGCTCATTTGTGAGGTCAGACACTAATGTTGGACATGAAGGCTTGATCACAAAGGAGTTGAGGTCAAGGCTCAGTGCAGATTAGTTCATTTAATCATGTCCTTATTGCTCTCATTAAGGAGGTCAGTATGTTGGTGTTATGTTGCTGTTAATAACACTAACACCAACATGACTGTTGTGCAGTCATGTTGGAACATGGAGGGGTCATGCCCAAACTAGTCCCATACTATTGGACACACAATTATCAAAAAATATCTTATTGTATGGAGGGTTTTTCACTGAAACTCAACTGCTGAAAAAACAACTCGCACTGTTATCCCTCTGCACCAAGGTTTACACTGAACAGTGTAACTGGGCAAGTGTCGTTCTCCAGACTAGTGCTGAGCTCAGAGAGGCATGATTTGCTGCACCATTAAACGTGGCATTGCCTTCGACCCAACTACATCCAACACTTTGCTTTGCATCAAGATAAAAGCTTGAATGCAGTTGCTCAGCCATGGAAACCCATAATAAGGAGATCTCTACACACTGTTTCTCAGCAAATTGGAGGGCAACTTTAAGCGATTTTAACACCTGAAATCATTTGACCCAATACTTTTGACCATGTAGTAGTTTTGATATACTCTCTGCAAATCTTCACAAAATCTATGTAACTTAATAAAACTATAAACTGTTGTAGAGCTTTTATGATAAGCAACCCATTTCTTAGTTTGGGGGTTCAATTTTTTCCTTTTTTACTGACAAGACTTTAAAAAGTAAGTAAGAAGCTGTGAAGCAATAGCATATTGAATCTCTCTGCACCCAACAAAGGCTTAAAATTAATGTTTGATTCTTTTTGTATTGAGCCCTGTCTGACTCATTTCAATAAGGCACTTCAAAGATTTTTCACAAGAGCTGAGAACAACTTTATACATTGTTGTTGCCTTGTCGATCAGCTATATTGTAACTTCCCAACAACTGTTCAGCAGAAGAAATACACAGTTATCAGCAGTTGGTGTCGGAAATTAAGCTGAATCCTAAATAATTATTTGGTGCTTCAAGGGCTGTTGTTGCTCTGGTGGTCGTTTGAACTTCCTCTCTCAGCAGTTTTCAGATTTGCTGTGATTATGCATTAGACTTATCACACAATAGTTTAACTTACATTGAAGTTATTTAGTTTTGTAAACTGGCAGAATATGTGAAAGTGTATCAATTATTCCAAAAGAGAACTGCGGCGTAGATGCACAGCTGGACCTGAGCAATTGCATAGCTTTTGGACTGAGTAATGTGCATTCAATTTGTTCTCCCACGTTGAATAATTTACTGTACACTAGTTAGTAACTTTTTTACAAAACTAAAAAAAAAAACACCTATGTGAATTAACATTTTGCAGTCAACGGTGTCAGAAACCAGGACAACATAAAACAGACTGGTTTCCATCTGGGCTTCATCCCTGGAATGTTTGCAGCTGCTGTTTTATTGTCTTATTTATGTAACTATGTGTTTGATGGCCAGATGCTTCAGCTCATTCTGCATTGTTTAAATTGAGACCTGCTGTGACTGATGGCAAAAATCTGCTATTTGTTATTAAATAATCTACATATCATAACCTGAAATTATTTTTCAGATATTTGAGGATGAAAGACAACCTTGAGAATGCAATACTGAGAGAATAAAGACAATAAAAATGTTACATACACAGTGCAGTAATTCAGCTGTTTTGCAGCAATAGGGCCCTTTTTGTAAAGCTCACATTAAATGGAAATCTTGGCTGCTGCATTCTGTAGAAAGAACAATACAGCTAATTGATCTGACATGATAGTTTACCTTCAAATTTAAATTTCAAACAAAACAAAAATGTCTCTGGCAAAGTTCTTGTTAGGTTTCCACAAAATTATTCACCAACGTGGGCATATGATCTCATTAGACGCACCAAATAAGCCCAAGAGCTGCAGATTCATTCGTCTTTTTAAAAAGTTAAGATCAGCGGTTCGCTAACAGAGCTCTTCGCACCCCATCATCCTCTCAACCTTCATGTCCTTAGTTTTCAAAGGTTGGCTTTTAATGGCAAAATATTGTTGAGATCATTTTTTTCTGCGTAATGGCTGCAAGACTTACCTGGCAATATTACCTTTGGTGTTTTTCATACTACTAAGACAATCACTATAATAAATATATTTTTACATGTACTACCAGTTTTCCTTGCAGTAAAATGAAGGCAACAGCATCATTACGTCAGTCACTTTAAATGTTTTACCCAGGGCAGAAACAATTGAAGGAACTCTAATGACTCAGTCTTAAAAACATCCTGGAGGCAGAGTCTTTGACTTGATTCTTTAAGTTACATTCATATATTACTGTTATTCATGTACATTCTGTGCTTCTGGATCCATTTAGTGTGAAGGAGTAAAAAAGAAGACGGCAAGAAGAAATTCAGAGAAATATCCAGTAAATTTGATAAAATAATGAGCCTTTACAGTAAGAGCAAGAAGAAGATGCAGAGAATTATCATGCACAAACTGCAGGACAGTTTGCGAGGTTGATATGCGATAATTAGGAGTGGATTGATTTGATCTGCCTGCCTTTGTGAGCAGCTTGTTCTTAATTTGTTATGTGTCAGGTGTTGCTGTTTCAAGAAAACACAATTGGATACCTTGTAAGATTAATAGTTAGCTGTAGCTTGGTTAGCAACAGTTTCCAACTACGGGTCTCAAAGGTTAACCTTCAAAAACCTTGGTGTTATTGCCATAATGCTAATAACTATTTTTATACAAAAGAAAAAGAAGCCATTTTCACCTTTAAAAAATTATTCTCTGCTTCTGCATGAAGCTTAGCTGAACCCTCCATGGCTGTGTGTGACGAGTGCCGTTCATTTTTTCATTCAATAGAAACTTAAAGGTTGAAATGGCAACGTGTGGGCACAAAATGGGCGTACAAATTAGCAAAGGGATGAATTGACCCAGAACAGATAAAAGCAAGTACATGCTGTGTGTGTTTACACACTCACTGTAGTCAGCTGCTCCATGTATGTTGTTTCTTGCAAACAATATGACAGATCACTCACTGCCTTTGAAAGAGAGGAATTGCTGTTGTGAACAAAATGTTTTGTTGCAGACTCTCTTGGTGAATATGTGGCAAATGCTCACAGATTTGGTTATATTCACGATGCACAACTTAATGTTAAACAAGTTCATTTCAGCTTGTTTAGGTTTCATGTGAAACCAAAATGAGTTTGTCCACAGGTGAAAAAAAATAAAGAATAAAAGGTAAAAACATATATGTTAAATAAACACTATCAGTCGAAGTGAATATCAAATATCAGTATCATCAAAAGAGAAACCAGTAGCGGATTAAATGCATGGCTATCCTAAGCACACATATTTAACCTTTACCTGACTTTCTTAAAGTGAAAAAGTGCAATAAATAATGTGAATGGTTAATGTGTATATCAAGGAAAAGTGGAGGGAAGTCTTTCGAACCTTTTCAGATTGAAAACATAAAATAAAAAGAAAACTTTGACATTGGCTTGTACTGGTAATAGTAGTTAGCATCACAAACAATTGCATATTTTTCATGTTATGTGTCTTTCAACCTAGCATGTGGAAGGAAAGGTAATTTCATTTCAGGTACAAGGCAATTCCAAGTACTTTACATGATTAGAAGTACAAATTAGCAAAGGGATGACTTGACCTAGAACAGATAAAAGCGAGCACATGCTGCGGGTGTGTAAACGGCCTCAGTCTGTGCTCTGCTTAGGTATGACGTCAAAAGGCAAGGATATGTGTGTACATGTGCATTTCTGAATTAGAAAAAGGGGGCATGGTTTTTGTTGTAGACTTACTGAAAGTTGAAGGTTTCAAGGAAAAATGGACACAAAAAAGATGCATATAGGTGCAATTTAGGGTCAATGCATTCAAATATATTGTTAAATAACTATGCATCAATTTCCAAAACAATGAACTGGAGACCGGTTTGCATAAGAATCAAAGGGCGTATGTCTTTAAAAAGAAAGCTGTAATTCTTATATCATCAATAAGATGTGTGAGAACTGGAGGAAATACAAGCAGCTACATAATAAAACCTGAGCAAATGAATCAGCTGTCACTCAACTGAATAAATCTAATTATAACTTTTACTCCATTGCAATATATGCACTTACAACATTGAATCTAAGTGTTGTTGTTTTTACATATTGGAAAATTAAGTCAATACTTGACAATAAGAACACCTGAAAAAAACTGGAATATTAGTGTTTAGATGTGACAGCATAGAGATGAGATTTTATGCTCTGAGATCCTCCAGGGCACAGTAAGGCAGCTCTAACAAGCCAGTCTCAGTACATCTCTTTGACCTCCGCTCAATAAATGCTGGTCGATAGTGAGCAGGTGGC
>NW_015117868.1:0-6969 GCF_001443285.1 Poecilia latipinna
TTCTTTCCTTAATTTCTCCCTTTCTTATTTCCATCTTTCCAGTTCTTTCTGTCATTATATCCTCTTTCCTTCCCTCAGTTCTTCATTCCTATTTATTTCCATCAGTCCTTTCTTCCTGTTCTCCTTCTTTTCTTCCTTCCTTCCTCTTGTAGGTTGTATATTTCCCTCAAACATCCCTCCATACTGGGTGAAGGTAGAAACCACTCAGTAGGTTTTCTTTTCTCATCTCTCATCGTTCAGATAAGTTTTTCTCTCCATCTCTGTTCATCTGTTCGTCGGTGACTCCTGCGTGTTTTTGCTACGAGGCAGAGCTTCGCCATGAGATTTGCTCAGGTTAATGTGCCTTGAGGTTTGCCCACATGAACGCTCGCTCGGTGTGTTTGTGGGTTAATGGATCCTGATGGAAGAAATGGAGTGAACCATTTCAGATCAAACGTCCCTTTTACTTTATAGCTTAATAAACAGCAACAGACGACAGTTAGATTTACACTGAGAGCTCGTAAAGAATGTGGCTTCACTTTTACGACGTTATTATAAAACACAATAAATTAAATGTTCCAATGGGGGTCAAACTCAGCCTTTTTGTTCGCAACTGATGTTTAACTTTTCTCTGACCTTTCAGCAGATGTTTCTGTTAGAAAATAAAAATGGCGCTTCAAGTGGAGTCTTCCCCCAGAACACAAATCATTTCACACAGCAGGGGAAAAAAAGCAATATTTTGTTGGAGAAATGATTATGTTGTAAACATTTTAACTCCTCTCACTGGAAAACAGCCAGTTCCTATTATTTCCACAATGTCTGCGGTTACAGACATTGTTCTGTCTTCATTCTGAATTATTGTGTTTCTCTCTGATGTGAAAACGAAAGAATCGGCTTGCCAGGAAACGCAAATTTCAAGTCAATTTCCTTTCGAATGACTCATAACCTTGAAATAAAAGACTCGGCTGGAAGTAATTATTACGTTCACTTGTTCCTTCCTTTAGCAGCAGTTATGTTATGATTCACTCTTTTCACTTAAATTGGTTAATTATTGCTTCCAATGCAGTTAAGTAGCTACTTGAACTGAATCAGACAAGGCTTCCACCTTTCCGAGTCGCGTAAATTAGGCTGCTGCAAGAAGGAAGTGTAGTTATATATGTATATATATATAATAACAATAAACATAAAAAAACAACCTTCATATTCTGTTCAAAAAAGTCTGAGGCCACAACTTATTAAATCCTCCCCCCAATTGTCTCAATTAGATGTTTTCAAGGTTTGGAAAGTGTTTGATTTCTGTAAAGTCCTTTAAAGTAATTGATTTGTATTAAAGTACAATTTAACATTTGATTCAAAAACTTAAAGTTGTAAAACATTATTTACAGATGAAACCATATATGCTCATATATAGTTAAGAGTTTCCAGACTCCATGAAATGTTTCATTCTATCTGGAAACAAAATAAGTAAATCTTTTTGTTTTTGTGGTTCTGTTTGCGCCTGTGTTGAGCTCAGCTTTTTCCAGGCGCAACATCGATTCACTGGGTTTTAATGGACTCAGGAGCACTTTAATCACAAATTAATCTTAAATCTTTTAGAGTTGGATGCTTTGGAAGCTAACCAGCTATCGATACAAAGTAAAACTGATGGAGATCTATCTGCAACTTGGTTTAGGAGGACTTTGATTCCACTAAGTGGATTCACTTGCACAAATGAGCAACATCTTTATTTTTCAAATAAAGTTTCGGTAATGATGCTAAACTCTCTCTACTTTATGTAAAACAAAGCCTGAGCCCTGATCCATCCCACATTACACAGCTCAGACTTTAAGGAGGTAAAACATGTGGGAGGTGTTGGTATCTGCAAGCACCATCACAGATTCATACAAACTAAAGTTGTTTACAGCTCATATATATTTATAACAAAGTGTGAATGAAACAGAGGGTTTCCACCCAGTGGCGCAGCGAGTCGTTATTAACCGGCACATCTTTTTATGGCTGCTGTTAAAATGTTGGAAACAAGAAACACGCAACACAAACAGGATGCAGATCATCCAAAACGGGCATCTACCAACTAGAAATGAGTTGTTATTGTTGAATAGTTCATACTGGGTCAAGTCAAGTTTGAAAAGGCTTCCCAAGCTGTTTTCAACAAAAACATACACATCTAGATAAGTTTAGATGATAATCCAGCATTGAATGGGATTTAAGTACTCTTGAGTAATCAAGACAAGTTCCATTACGAAACTTTGTTGATATTTTGCTAATGTTGAAAAAAACACAATTTCACCATTACGACCTTCCCATTAAAAAGAAACGCATTTAAAATCGGACATGAGTAAGTTTGCTCACTCCATTAGTGATAAAAAAAAACATGCATCCTTCTACCACTTCCTGTTTTCTTCTTCATCTTTTCCACCAGCAGTAACATCCGGTTGTTGATCCATGTGACTCGTGTGATGCAAAAAAAAGTGTTTCCAAAAGACTTTAATTACAGCCAAAACACCACCTCATCCTAGTGCATAATCTTTTTTATGAATAAATGCTTTTTTAAATCATTGTGTTTCCATTAAGCAAATTTATTCTCGGAATTCCAGTTTGCACAATTCCAATGGAAACAGAGCTGCTGGTGCTGGAGGAAGTCCAAATCCAGCTGGCTGTAGCAGCTGATGGGCCCAAACCACATACATTACATAACGATGCGTTCCATTTGTACTCGGAACTTGGAATTCCAACTTCCCAGTAGGAACAATCAGCTGGAATTTGGACTTCCCAATGGGAAAGTGAGCTCATCTCCAACTACCCCCAGTTACGACTTGAAAGGGAGATTTTCTGTAGTCAATATTTCAACACAAGCCATGAAGTTTTCCTTTCAACATCTAGTTTCTCCTAATGTCTTCTTGTCGCCTCATGTTCTTTCAGCCACTCTGGGAACGTTGGAGTTCAGTTTGCAGTATGACCAGGAGAACAATGCGCTTCACTGCAACATCAACAAAGCCAAGGTGAGCCTTCAGCATCTTCATGTTGATCTTTTTGGTGTCCCAAGTGTGAAAGAAATGAATTTTACTGCAATAAAACATCAGTCAGAAAATAAAGATTTATATAAACTGGTGGTTTTTAGAATATTTTCCAAATGTTTAGATAACTATTTGCCCTCCACCTGGCTAACTAACATTGTGAAAGCTGTTTTACACGTCCCATATTTACCAACCCTACTAAAAACACTAGAATAATTTTCATAGTTTCTGTGTTGTTGTCATAAAACGCGGTAATGAAGACATTTACTGGAACACCAGCAGCTCCCAGGAATCCTAATAAGTCTGGAAACGTCAGAAATTTCAGAAAATGTAAAAAAGAAAAAAAAAATCATAAAAAAAAAAATCTTGAGGCGATTTAAATTTTCTCTCTAATGAGGAGTTTGCTTCTGTTAAAATTATGGGGATGTTATTTTCATATTTTGCTGCATCTTTTACTAAATCTCTTAAATTACCTTCTTGGTTCACACTGATTTAAATGTCACCTGACTGTGACTGAACTAGATTAAACTTTTATGAAGAATATGAAGCAACTCTGTTCTTAACTAAAAATGTCATAGGCAACATAACATTTTAGCAGCAGTAATGTATTTTTTTTATTCACTTTCAACATTATTTTTAAATATACCTTTGTTAAACCTGAAACCAGAATATTAGCAGACTATTACACAATGTCTGGCTCAGTTTCTCCTTCAGTCTTTGACCAAAAACATCCATCCATCCATATTTTTGTCCATCCACTTTTCTATCCATTTACATCTGCCTTTAATCTTCTGCTGTACTCTCCACTCAACTCTACTACATATTAATGAAAAATCTAGTTGACCTGTTCTGTCCACTCCATTTGCCTAGAAAGTCCGGTTCTTTTGGGGAGGTGTGAATGTGTAATCAAATCTGTTACGGACCAAAATAGTGAACTCTGCTCCAACTAAAAACCTCAGTCTGGGTTCGGTTGAAGTCAACTCTGGTGCAATTTGAATGCATATGTGAACGCCAAGTGAACTGGAGACCAAAAGCAGAAAGTGGACTACAGAGAAGGGCATTCTGGGTAAATACAACCAAAACAAACGTACATGTTTAGCGCTATCTGAAGAAATGATTGGTTGTCTTTTAGCAAAGACAAAAGAGAAATCCTACAACTGCTAAAATCCGACACCACTCTATTTTTGTTTACATTTAATCTAGAAGGAAGTTGCATTCTGTGTCTTCTTCAGAGATTTTGTGTCGTTTCCTTCGGTGGTTCTTGGCGCAGCGGCACCACAGGTGGGCTCAAGGGGTTTGGTTTGTTTAAAACAGTTCAGAGTCTGCAGGCATGGAAACACCTTTAAACCTGGCACTGCTTTAGCCAAGCTCAAGTTATTCCTTTTGATGTTATCACCACCTAGTGGCACAGCATAGATATAACATTGTTTTAATTAAAGTTTCAGAGACCATCTGGATGCTGATCTATTGTATAAAGACATGTATAAGTATATTGCAATTCCAGGCACTTTGAATTACCTTGTTGCTGAAAAAATGCTATATAAATAAAATTACCTTGCCTTACCAATCTTAACTAGTTGTATACTTTCAGAAGAATATATAACTCTTAACGTTCTTCTCTAACATTTCACAGTGTCAGATAATTAAAACCATCTCTTCTGCTCTTGTAGACTTTTCCTTCATTAACAGTGTCGAGTCTTGTTTCATCATTTTCTGTCTATTATTTTTTTCTGGCACAGATTTTTTTCTTTCTCATTTTCATTAAACTGACGCTGCAATTATGAGAGCAAAATCACAGCATCAGTTCCACTACAGAAACATTAGCTCCAAAGCCAAACTTCCCTTTGCTAAATAATCCTTACGGTGGTGATTGTAATGAACCAGCTCACTGGACAGGTTCAGTAATAAAGATGCTTTAACAAAGAAAAAAAAACTTCATTTTTCTATAATATACCGGAGAGAAAAGGCTCTCTCTTTCCTTTTTACTGTGATGAAGTGATGTTTCTGATGGCTGCCGCTGCCGTCAGCAACTCTAACTCTTTTTGTGTTAGTGAATAGTCGGTTTGGAGGAAACCGGGCTTCAGAGGAGCCGTTCTTGGCAGCGCTGTTGGACAGCAGAGTGGGCAGAAGGCCACATTGATTTATGGTTGTTATTTTCTATACTGCTCTGCAGATAGACTTCAGCTGCTGCCTAGCCAAGCACTGAAAATGAATTTACTCTTTCATATATTCTGCTATGTGGCCGTCCCCACTGTGTAATTAGTTTGCTAAACCCATTATTGGGCTTTCTAACCGCTGGTTCCTTTTGCTGCCAAACCGACTGTTGCTCCAATAAAACCAGTAACTGAGTAAAACTCAGTTAACCATTTATTCAGCTAATAGATTCTGATGAATTCTCAGACTCTGTTTGGATCAGGAAATATTCTTCTAAATTCATAGAAGAATTTCAGAAGAATTTACATATGAAGGCTGTTTTATTGCAGTGTAAAGACTACTACCAAAAATAAAACAATAAGGTAATATTTTAAAAGTATATCTTTTTTTTTTTTGTAGTTCAGTGAACTATCTGGCCTTTTTGGTATTGAGTATTTAAAATATTCTTTTACTGCTAGCTAAAAAATATTAAGTTGCCATTACAAGAAAAAGCAACGTTATTGAGTAAACTGCGTCCAAAATCAGACATGCTTCAACACTCGGCTGTAATTTTCCAGTGAACTTCTCCCTGCAGGAAGCCTGACTGGAGGAGCAGCTCCTTCTCCTCTCACCTTCGTACAAACTGTTGCTCTTAAACCTTTTTCAAAGGAAATACACATTTTAACAACTTCCTGAACTTCTAACTGGATGTTCCTGTTGGCATCCAGTCTCTCCTGACTGGAGGTCTTTGACTTCCCATCTGATCGTCTTAGATTTTCTTGCCGCCTGCCACTAAAACATAAGCGACACATTGATTTAGAAAAGCAGGTCTCTTCTTTTGTCCTCTTACTGTTATGGTCTCAGGATGGTGACATTAGTCCATCTGATAGCCTGTCTGTCCATCTGTCCCACAGTTTGGTGTTCAGTCAGGAACAGCTGTCATTTCCCTACAGTTTCCCGAGAATAATGTCTTCAGGCTTGCCAGCAAACTTGCCACTTCGTACTGTGATAGTCGCTGGCCACAGCCATTGTGACGATCTGCTGCTGAGACACAAACTTCTAAAACAATACACATGTTTTCTTGAGCCATGAGTTTGTTCACATTTATATAATTTCTGACCAAATTTATGGGTTTTTGGAAAAACTGTTGATGTTAATTCAGTAAATTGATAAATTAAATCAGCAGTCAGATCTGGTCTTAAAAACAAAGTTATTGATGTCTGCATCCAAATAAATTAAAATATCATCATAAAGTTAATGTAGCTCAGTTCAAAAAGGGAAAGTGGTCCAGATTCATTAGATGCAAACAGTCATTTCTGCTAAGTTTGATGATTGTCATCATAAGGGCGGTCCTAGTCTGTTTGGTGCCCTGGGACAACGTCCACCACCGTGACATCATTTCGATTATCATGTGCAACCACAGTCACACTCAATTTCTGTTAATATTTTATTTGAAAAATGTGGCAGAAGCTAGAATAATAAGACACAATAGAAATACAAAAAATACTGTAGAAAATACAATTTAAAATAAATTACTCCATCAGTGAAACATTTATGAAATGTGTTCTTCAGTTGCATTTTGATCAAAGCACAAATTTCACCGCACCACAGTCGAGGAATGTCTAAAAAAAATGTTTTAATAAGATACACTTCAAGAAACACAAAAATTAATTTGCAAAACTGTTATAAAAAGTCCCACTCTTTGTTAACTAATCAATTTTCAATCAAGGAAATAAGCTAAAGATTCCACTGCAAAAACTGTTTACTTAGTGTGACAGATCACGTCACCCTAGAGCAGAAGCCATCCTGGGTAACTGCCCACATTGGTTGTATAAGAAACAAC
>NW_015117868.1:12520-13158 GCF_001443285.1 Poecilia latipinna
ATTAACCAAGAAATCATTACTGTTATAATATTTTATAAAAGAATTACTGATTGCACTTTAAAAATTAGGTAACTTTATGTTATTAAAGGTAAAGTTTAAACAGTAATCAACTTTTTTGGGGGCAAAATGAATCGTAGCTGAACATAGACAACACCAGTAGCCTACAAGCTACTTGTTAACAAGCTTAAGGTGCTGTATTGATATTAGCTAGCTAGTCATCTTTTAGCTAACTTTACCTGCATCCAACAGCTTCACTCAACTCATTCGGCTAGTTTGGGGGGAAAAATGCTGCCATGATTCAGGAGGTCTCCTTCACTGCCACACAGGTGTAAACCCAGCGCGAGCGTCGTAGCGCTCATGTTGCGTTTAAAGGCGGCTCGGAAAAACAGGTTACGACATGTTAACAACGGATTAAACAGTTTTAACTGCTGATAAAAGTGACAGAGGACACAGATATGGGAAGTGCGGAAGCCCCTATTGTATCAAATTGACAGAGGAATAACAGAGAGTTGGCCATTCTAGGGTAAAAACCCAGCGCATACAGCGTTCATGTTTTTTTTTTTTTTTTTTTTTTTTTTTTTTCCAAAAGCGTTCCCCGCCCCCCCCTATAATGTCCCCCACCCCCCCTTGGGGGTGGC
>NW_015117869.1:0-2031 GCF_001443285.1 Poecilia latipinna
AAATAAAATAAATAAATAAATAAATAAATAAATAAATAAATAAATAAATAAATAAATAAATAATGAGTTGTACCCTGAACACATTTTCAATTGCTTTTGTTCATATCAAGTCTTCAAGAAGTTGGTTTCCCCCCAGTTTCCCTGAGGGTAGTGAGATTAGATTACATGGTTTCTGCCCTGCCTTTTTTTCTGGCAGAATCACCCAGGATATTCATGCAACAATCGCCACTGACCATAGAGTATTTAGCTGATCAGTGTTTTTAAATTTCTGTCATTTTCTTTGAATACATTTATTGTAATTTTTTGACTGAATTCTCAATAAAGTGTTTAGGGATAAACAAAGAGAAGACAATTTTCTGATAATTTTACTAAGAATTAAGTTTTAAATTGCATGTAACATTTCAGAAGTCAAGGACTGGATGTTTTGGTTAGCATGGTCATCATTAATTTATCCGTCAAAGAAATATATTCAAAATAATTCAAATTTAAAATAATCAAAGAAAACATACATTTCTAAAACTGAGTTATATAGTGTTATTGTTTTGGGCCATAGAAGACTGCTTGGTTTGTACAATACGTTGTCAAGCTAGAGGTATCAATAGCTGTTCAGGTGCCGACAAAAAAATGTTAGCAGGTCGCTTTTGGTCAATTTATGCTGGTGTACACGTTAACTCCTCCTTCGCCGCCAAGTTATCACTTCTACCCGAGTTTTTCGCCGGCTGACTGTTAAGCAACGTAGCCACAGTTTGGCTGTCAGCCCCCTTTCACTACTATTGGTTGAAAATTTATAGCCCCGCCTATTGGTAGTTTCCTCTGTTTCCATTGGTGATGTTAAACGCCAATCTTTACGATCCACGCATTACATAGCAGCGTATTTCATGATTGGTTAGACTTGTATTCACGAAGACGTTTACGTACTATTGTTGACGTAGTTTAAATGGAAACCCAAGGACGTAGCTCCGCAATTCACATTCTGGGCCCAATGGAGTCGCTGCAATCAGCTGTGCCACACATCTTGTCATAAACAAGTAATGAACGGTAAAAAGACGTTATTAAACAATGGAAGGTATGCTGTATAAGTGGACCAATTACATCAGCGGTGAGTTCATGTTATATTTAGGACATGTTTTTAAACTTAGAGCTTGTTTGAAGGTAGCTAGCGGCACAGCACGTCAGAAGCTCACTTGAATTGAGTTTGAGATCGACAAGCTAACGTTAGCTCTATTCATCGTTTAAATTTCGGACTTTATTAGTCGGTGTTAAAATGATTATTGTTACTACCTTGCCACGTGAGCTGTTCACCGAGTTTTTCTTGTTTTATAAACATTTAAATAGTAGCAAAGCAAGTTGGACTACTTTCCACCCCATCTGTCATTCTAATCTGATTTGGCAACTGATTAGTTGTTGCTAACTCAACGTAAATAACTCCAAGCAAATTGATCAAGCCCTGTAGCATTTTGTTATGCTTACATTCACATGACATGAATAAAACAGGAACTGTTGTGTCTGTTTTTAGGCTGGCAGCCTCGCTGGTTTGTTCTTGACGGAGGAACTTTGTCGTACTACGACTCTCAAGAAGACGCGTGGAAAGGTTGCAAAGGCAGCATTAAGATTTCAGTTTGTGAAATCCAAGGTCAACGAAGCTCGCTTTTCCCCTCCACATTGCAGCTGCTGATTTAGTTGTAGTGCTAAATGTTGTTCTCGATGCATGTTTCAGTTCATTCCTCCGACCCCACACGTCTTGACCTGATCATACCAGGAGAGCAGTACTTTTACCTGAGAGCCATCAACGCCGCGGAGAGGCAGAAATGGCTGGTGGCTCTGGGCACAGCCAAAGCCTGCCTCACTGACAACAGAACCAAGAGGGAAAAAGGTGTGGAAGCACAAACAGATACAAGATGCAATACAGAATGATTATGTTTTTCATGGCCAGGAGCATTTTAAAAAATCCAAATCTGTTTGTCGTAAAAGCAAGGGATTTTCAGGATCCTTTCTAAAGCTTTGTGGGAGTCTTTGCTTCTTGGAAGCAAA
>NW_015117869.1:5289-13151 GCF_001443285.1 Poecilia latipinna
CTCTAAAAAAAAAGGGTTTTTTGGGATCCTTTTTAAAGTTTTGGGGGGGTTTTTTTTTTTTGGAAAAAAAAAAAAAAAAAAAAAAAAAAAAAAAATATATATATATATATATATATATATATATATATATATATATATATATATATATATATATATATATATATAAAACCATTCCTTTAACTCATAACAGATTGTGAAGAGTTCTTGTTTGTATTTCACTGTGGCAGGTAAACAGAATTCATACACGCTGAGAAACTCCAACGTGAAAACTCCCTTTTTGAAACACTGTTTCTTTCTTCTACTTTTTGCACCGCAACAGAGCTTCAGGAGAACACGGAGGCATTAAAAACAAAGATGTCAGAGCTCAGGTTGTACTGTGACCTTCTTCTGCAGCAAGTCAACAAAATCAAGGAGAATGATGAGCTGGGAGAAGCAGTGGAGGTAATGTTTGGTTGAGCCGATGAAATTAGAGAAGCCGTCGGTTCGTGTGAAACGGCTGTAGCGCACACTTCAGCTGCAATTAATCGAGCCTCTGTGCTCTCTCACTCACTTATCAGGGAAACAAGGAGTACATGTTATCACAAGTACTTATGTGTGTATATTTTGCGTCACCAAACAGCGCCGCGGTATCACCGCTGGCTTTGTGCTAACGTTGTTGACTTGTCTGTTGTTTCAGGCTGGAATAGACACTGGAACCATGGTGAAGTCGACATGCACCACATTCCTTAAAACTCTGGAGGAGTGCATGCAGATAGCACACCGTACTTTTACGACAGATTTAGGAACGCACAGTCCGCCAGGAACTCCTCCAGTCGCGGCGATTAAACCCCAGAAGGTACGTTTCCCTTTTAGACTCTCCAGTTTACCAGTTCAGCCTGATACTGGTACAATAATAACAATCCTATCCTGTTTTCGAGACCTGGAGTTATTTTAAACTCTGTACTTTGTTTTCCCCAACAGATTAAACATGCCAATCATTTAAATCTAAACCTTGGAGAAAAGTAGGTTTTTTTTGTTTGTTTGTTTTGTTACTTTTATGTAATTTTGCTCTCTTTTTTTTTCGTCTAATGAGTCACATTGGAGCATTAAAAAAAAGTCAGTCTAAATCTGATCTTTACGGTTTAGGTTGCTTATTAACAAGCAATTTTTATTTCTAGTTCCTGTTAACTAAGATTATGATTTTGCAAAAAAAAAAAAAAAAAGTTTTCCAGACGTTTTCTAAATACCATATCTTGTTGTGCATTCTAGGTGGAAAGATTTGACCGAAACCTCTGGAGGAGTAAGTTCACATGGCAACCAGAGCCTCGACTCCGGAGCCGAAGGACCAGATGAGCCAGACAGAGGAGATCATCCTCCTCCCCCATCAGGTCAGTCAGGTTTCCTATCTACTTCACACCCACAGAGGTTTCCTGATATGAAAATCTTCTTTGCATTCCACAGATGTTTCCTTTTCGCACACAGGGTCTTTGTATGTTAATAAGAGGAAGGAAATTATTGGAAGCACTTCTTTTGTTTGTTTGTTTGTTTCCAAGCTATTTTAAGAATTAGCCTGGAAAATGTTAAAGCTTTTACAAGAAAAGCTTTGTTATAACTAAGCTATAGGTAAAATGTGAAATTGAGTCACATCTCAGTTGGCTTTACAAGTATGCACTGTTGTCACAATACAGTAAAATGTTAAGAGTAATGAACTTCTTCCAATAACATCCCATTTGCATGTATCCTGTTTTGTGCGACGCAGACTTTGAGTCGTCAGTCGTTCATAGCAAGCAAGTCCTCCCTGCTGCACACAATACCCAGGAGGCCGCTGAGATTGAGCACTACAACCAGCCATCAGGAGGAGAGTCTGAGAAAATATGTGATCAAGAGGAACGTGATCAAGAACTGCGCAAAGTGGACCAGAGCGAAAAGCACGACGGCAAAATAGGAGAAAAGAGCAGCGTCGCGCTCGAGTGCCAGCGGGAAGCCGTTTTTGACCAAGAAGAGAGCCAAGATCAATTCAAGACCCCGAGCGAGTCGTCGGAGTCGGACACAGAGCAGGTGGACACTTTCTTCAACACAATGAGTCACAGGTACGAAAACGTCGCTCAGGAAAGTCCCGTCTCTCAGGAGTCTCAGGGTACAGCATGAGCGTACTGAGGGATCGTCTCTCGTTCCTGTTCCACAAGTATTAGAACCAAACAACATAAGCTATTTAGCTACTGAACTTAATTAATCTGCACATAGTTTCTTTTAATATGCTTCAATTAGGTAGTATTAGATAGTATAAATAAAGTTATAATTAAGTATTTTATTATTGCAGTCTCTCTTTATCACACGATAGAGAGGCTCTCCTCTCATTTCTGAGTTTAGGGTTAGTTTATTTTTGCTCTCTGAAAATACGTAACATATTATGCTCTCTGTTAATCACTAGATTAACAGAGAGCTGGTACTAGTGTGTTTATTATCTCTTCTGTCAATTAAAAAAAAAAATCAAAAATCAAAATATGTTTATTTGTAGCCAAAGAAGCTAAGTAGTCCTCAGGTTTTGCCAGACTTTATTCCGTGTCGTGTTTCTTTGTGGATGTTTGTACCTTCTTTACTTTTTCTGTCCTGAGTTGAGTAAATAAAAATGGAAAACTTGCATTTAATATATTGTCCTCTTTGAATCTCTTTTTTTTTTTCATTTTTGTTTTCTAGATTTAGTGATATGAGACTGGATGACGACAATGGTATTCCTTCACAAGAGTTTTTGGACTCATGCTATGCAATAGTGCCCGTATTAGGTAGGATGGTCACTTACAGTCGCTTCTCATGTTGCTCTCCCTCCCGCTCCTTTTTGACATTATACCCATCTGCATTTTGTTTGGTCACTTTCATAAGAAAATATTTCTTCTCCCATTCTGCTCTTGTTACGTCTGCATGCCACTTGTCTCAGATTCATTCTCTGCTTCCATGCCTCTCATTCATTTCGGCTGTAATCAAACTTGAGTTACGATGTCTTCATTTGTCGCCACATGTGATAGTTTATTATAATTTTGGAAGCATACAGCAAGTAATCTGTCTGTATGCAAATAAATACATATGCTTTCTGCTCGGCAACAAAGCAGAAGGCAAATTCAAGCTTTTAAATTCAACTTTTATTCTGAATCATCCTCCAAATTAACTGGGAGAAGTTCTGTGCACAGATGTTTTAAAGTGGTCAACAAGACAGGAAAGTCTCTATGGAGTCCGATCCTTTTTTTCATTTTTGTTTTCTAGATTTAGTGATATGAGACTGGATGACGACAATGGTATTCCTTCACAAGAATAATCATCTTAATAAATCCATGTGCTGAGTGAGCCTCATAACTCACAACAATATATCTTTGTTTGCACAATGTAGAGAGAACTTAATCATATTAATCAAACTCCACTTGAGTCTGAATGTAATTATGTATTGCAAGCAGCCACCTCAGTTCTCACTGCAATCTCTATATGCTCTTTGATTATTTGGAGATGAGGAAAAAAGTAAGAAGACTGTGTAGTAAAAATTATCTTAAAACTTCTGAAGTTAAAAATGATCTTATCTTTTTTTTTTTTTTTTTTTTTAAAGTCTGAATTATCTTCTTTTTTTAAGTCTGTCATATGATAAACTTCTACCTCCTTCATTGGAAACTTGCAATCAGTTTTATTCTTTTTGATTAACTCATGCTAACTCAGTGCACCATAAAAGTGAAACTTCAGAAGCAACAGTGATGCTATACTGGACTCTCTCTTCTCAGACAAACTGGGCTCCACCGTTTTTGCACCTGTTAAAATGGATTTTGTTGGCAATATAAAGGTAAGTTTATGTTCAGTTTTAAATGTAAAATATTGTTTTACGCTGACTTACCATGGTTTAGATTTGCTGTTTTAAATTTTGGTGTAAATGTCGATTGGATCTTAATGCGCTTTTTAAATATTGCGACAGTATAATTCAGTGAATAAACGTGTGATCTGGCAACAAAAAAAAATAATAATAATTTTAATGTTTAATAAATGTACTGTTTCTTCACTTTTTAATAAGTTAAATCATTGAATTAGAATAGACTACATTGGTTTCAGATGAAAGGCAGCATAACCTTTCCACTGATCTCTGCAGAAAATTCAGCAGAAGCTGATGTCCGACCCCGACAGCTTCCCCACCCTGCAGTCCATTGTTTTGCACGAGGTGCAGACGAGCGTTGCCCAGGTGCGCAACTCTGCGACCGAGGCTCTGCTGTGGCTCCGACGAGGCCTCAAGTTCCTCAAGGAGTTTCTGTCGGAGATCAACGCAGGAGAAAAAGACATCCAGGCAGCACTGAGTGAGTGGTGCATAAATCTACAAAGGTCTTCAAATATGTAGAACTGCATCTGTGTTTGCTGTTAGCTTTATGGTGTTCTTTAATTTTTGATTTTTGATTTTATTATTATTTCTCCTAGACAATGCTTATGGGAAAACTCTAAGGCAGCACCATGGATGGGTGGTGCGAGGTGTTTTTGCTGTAAGTATTTCTTGCACACGGAGGGTTCCCACTCTGAAAAAGTATCAAGTATTGACTGAGGTTTCTGGATCAGCGACGCTAAGAAAGTAGAGAGTAGAAAATGTTTATATATTTCTTTCTTTTACTTTCCTATTATCTGAAAGTTCTACATGTCTGTCCATTGTCCATCATCTACCCATCTGCTTTGCCGTCGTCCATTTATCCTTTCATTTTTTTATGATTTATTTGGCTGTCCGTCCCTCTGTCAAGATTATCCATCTGTCCCATTATTTGTTTCCGTCTGTCAGTCCATCCATTTTTGTCCTCTGTCTGGATCTCTTCATCCATCTGTCTTTCATCCTTCTCTTTGTTGTCATGGAGAAAAAAAAAATACTTTTACAAGAGTTTAGATAAGAACAAGGAGGAAATTTATTAAGACCTGGTAAGGCAAAAATAGACATGCAGAGTCAAAGGAGCCCGTCAGGTTTTCTCTAGCTGACAGTGGATTCTGGCTGCTTTTTCTAGGTTCTAGTCAGTAGATCTTGTGACAACATGACCATATGTCCATCCACCCATTTTCCACAAATAGATCCATGTGTCTGTCCATCCATTCGTCACTGTCTATCCATCTGTCAATTTGCCCATCCTTCTCTTTGTTTACTCCTTGACTACCATTCATCTCTTTACCCTGCTTTCTTGTCCACCCATCTTTCCATTATCAGTAATTTTATCCATTTGTTGGTAAGATTGATCTGTCCATCAATCCATCTCTCTATTATTCTTTTGTTCATTAACTAGTTTTCCATCCATCCATCCATCCATCCATCCATCCATCCATCCATCCATCCATCCATCCATCCATCCATCCATCCATCCATCCATCCATCCATCTGTCTTTTCCTCCCTGCAAAATTGTTTAGAAGGAACTGCAAACTTGGAAGAGTTTTTTTGTGCAGTGAAATGTACTGAAACTCTGTGCACACATCAGCAACACTCCCCTCCACCCCGTTTCAAAAAGGTTCCCCATCTTAAAGTGTGACACCTAATCGCTTTTTTTTTTTTTTTTCCTCAACAGCTGGCTCTACGAGCCGCCCCGACCTATCAGAGTTTCACCGCCGCCTTGGTGTCGAGAGAAGGGGATGAGCAGAGGAGCGACTTTACCATCAGCATGCACAGGGACCTGGGAGTGTACCTCCCGGCCATGGAGAAGCAGCTGGCCATTCTGGACAAGCTTTATGAAGAATACAGCCTGGAGTCTGATGAGGTGGTGTGAAACCTGAAGGACAGAGTGTCGGACGTCCAGGGGCGACGGAGCCTCGCTGATGTTCAGAGCGGCGACGGACTGCTTGAAAGGAAAGGTGCCAGACAGTGCCGTTGGCGTACGTCATGGCAACCGGAGGTCATCCGGTGGTTTGCAAAGTTCACCGCAGTAAAGTTTGAAGAGATTATTTTAAGCTGACAAAGGGTTTGTACAAGCAAAAAGTAACAACTGAAGAAATTGATACTCCTGGTCTGTTTTAAGACACCAGTGACGCTGAAAGAAAGGCTTTCAGTTACACAGACTCCAGCCATATTTGTACAAGGTGCCATTTGTTCCTGATTTTTTATTTTTCTATTTTTTTGTGTTGTGGCATTTCACCATTAGCCGGATTTTAAGGTGTATAAACTCCACTGTATTTATTTATTTCATGTTTTTTCAAAAACGTCCCTGGAAGTTGTCTTTTACTACCCTTTAATGTCACAAAAGTTTTATTTGGCTTCATGAAGTGGAGAGATGCCATGTAATAGCACAAAGCACTTGTGGCAAAATAAACAGTCATAGTGTCACATCACCCATTATAAGTCTCCAGTATTTGATAGTACTTTGCAGGACTGACTCTTTTTTTTTTCTCTGTTTCTTACACTGGCTGTGAACATATTTTGTATAATTGTATTAATTAAATTATTTCCCTAGAACAACAATTTTATGATGCATTAGTTTTGTTTTACATCTCATTTTGAGCCACAGTGTTAAGAGCTTAAAGGGACCAAAAAGGAGAAGCATAAACCTCTGCTGCCTATTCATTGACGAAACACAAGAATGAAATGTTAGTGAGATAACTTCTGTTTATGCTGAAACAAGCCTATTCATTCAGTGCATCTGACGTGTTCATGGTGTAATAAATCCAATTTGACGTGTCTCTGAACTGTGTACATCCTCTGGATGAATACTGGATCCATGGCGCATGTTTAATGAGGGCATGTTTGATATATTAAAGCAACACCGGTGCCATTTTGGACTGAAGATGAGCCAAATGCTTGAATTTTGCCAAATAAATTAAGACAGTTACTAAAGTGACCATTTTTTGTTTGTTTGTTTGTTTTTTTGGTTTTGTGTCTACTGAAATTTAGCAGTAATTCAATTTTTCTTTTTTCTCACCTCATTTCAGACGCGTGCATTACTTTGTGATGTCAGTTCTCGTGCATTTGTTCAATTGCTGACTAATGATAGGAGTGTCGTGTGACGCTGGCTTTAAGGTTTGCCTCAGGTTGAGTCATGGTAAAACAGAAGATGGCGTGGTGGGTTGGTTTCTGAAGCCAATACTATAAAATTCACAATTTCTTTGTAGAAGTTGTGCATATTTTTCAGTTGCACATAATTGCCACAATAATAATGGGCTCTTGTATTACTCCATGGTTATGTACTGTTCTAATACAATCTCAAAGATTTTTCCATGAGCAAATATAAGACTCAGAATTTTATTTTACCTAATAAATGATTGAGGAGCTTTAATTCTGCAGCAGCCTTCTGCTTAGAAGTTGATTAACTTTTTATCTACTTCTAAGTATATGTAAGGGATTTAATGGATGAAATTATTTAATTTCCGTTCGGGATCAATAAAGTATATTTGAATTTCAATTTGAAATGTATGACCCTCCACCGAACTTTACAGCAAACTCGAGGTGCTCTGACACATTGAGTTTGACACCAGACCAATTTTGAGTGTTAATTATCAAAAAGCTCACTTTGGTCTCTGGTTTTTGAATGTCCTGTAGATCCCTTAAGTTTCTCTCAAAATATTGATCTAACCAATACATACATGTACTGTTGGATGAACTCCACTTGTTGTTTTTTTTATGGTAGGAAAGAAACAACCAACCATTTGGCATGTATTTTGAATCTCTGGTAGAAACTCACGTGCTAACATGCTAACATGCTAACTACCTTTCTTGGCTTCTTCCTCACTGTTCATTGGGGGTAAAGATAAAGGTACATTTGGTTCCTTAACCGGCCTTGTTAATCGCAGTTCCAGTTATTTAAAACATTTTAATTATTTCTCTAGGCATGTTTAGTTGAGAAGTAAGTTTTCTTATAATTCCAAATTAAATATGGGAATTAAAATAATATATATATATATATAT
>NW_015117869.1:16410-23867 GCF_001443285.1 Poecilia latipinna
CCTACACATATTCAATAATGCTGTCGTATCGTAGCCTGTCTACACAGCTGCGATGGAAAGTGTCAGTGATTAATTTGTATTCTCTCATGATTGTGTCAAACGAGTATTTAGACTTCGTGTCCTTGACAAGAACATGCCTCTCTGCGTGCCAGTGATTCCTTCCTGTGGGTCAGAGATTGTCACTTGGCCTGGGTCCTGCCCTGCTTTCCGTTCTGGTCTGCCCTCATCCTACAGCTGCAGCGGCACACCAGAATGAGTTTAACGTCAAGCGCCGTAATTTTGAGTTAATAATTTTTTTTTTTATTTGAAAGGTCTTTGCCTCCTCTTGGGCTTTTATTTTGTTAAACATAACAGACAGGAAGTGCAACTCACATTTAGAGTATAATGATTTGCCCATTTAACAGATTTTAGAGGGGTAATTATTTTTCTTATATTCTTTGCGTTATAATAATATATTAATTTATGCTCCATTCCAGTTTTTACAGTGTTTCAAAGTGAAAACTGTACAAAATGGTAAATGATAAAGGTCAGCTGGAAACATCAGGACACTTCATCATTACCTAGCTTGGTTTGCAACAACTACAAACCTCAGTATGTTTTATTTGAACTTGACTTGTAAGACCAAAACAAAGTACTGCATGAAGTGGAAGGGAAGTACAATTGCAAGAACTAAATAAATAAAAAGTTTGGCATGCATTTGTCTTTATCTCGCTGTGGAACCACCTCTTGATGCGCTAGTGATTTTTGTTCCAGCACTGAGACATCTGCTGGAATAAATGCGATTGGCCTGGTCAGAGGAATTGCACATGATGGGATGAGTATGCTAAGGTAAGCTTTTACTCAGGCATCTCCGTGGACAAATTGTCTTGATGTGATTTGGAAAAGGGAAGCAGTATGTTAATATACTTACACAGTTAGATGCAGCCCAGAGCATCTCGGTTGCAATCCTGGCTAGCTGCCCGTTTTCAACTTTTATTGCCCTGAGCCGGTCTCTGGGTGCAGACGCGGCTCTGAAAGACTTTATTCCCTGTCCCATGTTTCACATGAGAAGTATGACAATTTATATAACCTGCTCCAGTTCAATTCCAGTCTGTATAAAAGCTGCACACATCTGTTAAATATCCATTTGTTTCTTGCTCTACAACATATATGATTTTTTCTTTGACATAACCTTCTAATTTTGAAAATTACAGACATAGAAAAATGTCTTGTAACCATCCATCCTTTCATTGTTCATTCCTTCCTTGGGGGTGTTTCCAGGTTCCATTAAAAAAAAGTATTTATATTCTCAAAAGAAAAATCTGAGAGGTCATGACAATTACCATCCCCACCTTTCTAATGCAACAGCCAGGGTAGCCATAGACAAAACCCTGGTTTTGTTTTTACCTAATTAACATCTGGTGCTGAGACATCAGCAGCATATTCCTCAGTACAATCACATGAGGTCATTTAAATTATTATTATTTTTTTTATTGGATTCTTTTCTCAAAATTTCCCACAGCTACTGTAAAAATCATATCAGAACAATGAAACATAAGTCCCGGTCACAGTGCATAATAATAATAATAATAATAATAATAATAATAATAATAACTTCATGAAGCCTGATGGTACAGTACGTTACTACATGCATGTTCCAGCATTGTTGTGCATACACAGAATCACACACAGACACGACAGTCACAGCAGTTTTCTAACAGTGTTTCATCTTTAGTTCATGGCACAGTTCACCACTATAAGGTTCATCATACGTACGGTAATAAGCTACACTTAGGACAGGGTGCTCCTTTAAGACACCTGTTACGCCAAAGAATGGTGACTAGCAAAACAACGCTTGACAAAACTGGCGCATTTCCCACCGTCATGCATGCAGACGTGATGCATTAACAGTCTGAGCTCGGGGGGAAAAAAGTCTTTCTTGGCACTGGGACTCATACGGTAGCTTATGGAAAATGTCAGCTTATATCGGCACGGTTATTTTCAGCACACAGCAGACTACATGTATACGCGGTTAAAGATACTAATGAGTTTCTCCGTTGCTTCATAAGACAAAACTGGATAAAGAGGTATTAAGAGTAGATACAGTAATGACCTTAGAACAGACAGGAATTTTTAATTCCTCTCCCCGTAGCAGCTACAGATAAGTCCAGCTGGTTATGTGCAATGAGGAAAATTAAGAGCAATAACAGTTTCAAGCCTTCACATCTTTTGTTTTTTTTTTTGCTTTGAAGCACAGGGGAGGAACGTGATTATGCATTATTGTATGTGTCGAAGGTTTCGCTTGTGTTACCTGTGTGCGTCAGAGTACAGTCAGAGCCATTTAAAAGAAACAAACAACAAAAAAAAAAACAATAAGAAACACAGTGAGGCAAGTGTGGAGCTACACCAGTTCCTGAGTTCGTGTTTGGATTTCTGAAATCTTCTACAGACTGAGTGTAACTGTCATGTTTCGATGTACGCCGACGCTGAGTCAGCCACTGAAGGTTTTTAGACCTTATGAATCATCTGTTTGCAGAAACAATTTCGTTTGAAGAGCAAAAATGCCTTGATACTGAGAGGGTACAACAAATAAGAAAAGAAAAAAAAAACAAAGAAAAAGTAATTTAAGTGTCCTGTCCTGGCAACCTAAGTAAACAGCAGAGTGGGTCTGGTTGCCTTGCAGTGTCAGAGGCAAATTTGGATGCTAATGTGATGAGTTAAGCGCGGTTTTAGCCCAGCTTCATGCAAGAGCTGTTTGCTGTCATCCACCCTGGAGTAGAATGTCTCCGGATGCCCCCGCTCCCCTCTCCCCTGTTTCTTTTGTTGCGGTAACCAGGTCAGGATAAATGCGCTTCTGCTCCAGCTGCCGCTTCTCTGGAACACAACGCAGTGTCTCTTAAGTAGGCCTGCGCGGCCGTCGCATTCAGAAGGTTTGGCTCCAGTCCAGTGCGGCCTGTCGAAGTCCTGCTCGTTAAGACGGAGTGCAGCTGTCCCCGCACGCTCCTGACGCCTTCGCCACCGGGAGGGCGTCTCCGCAGAAAAACAGATGAGTTATGTGTGCATTTGTACATATTTTGTCAGTTTTTTTTTTTTTTTTTTGTTCTTTTCAGTAGAACATTTGTCGCTTCTTCCTGCAGAGTCTTTTGCTTTTTCAGGGCATTTTTCGTGTTATGTTTTTTAATTATTATTATTTTCCCCGTCGTTTGCATGAAAACAGTCCCATCACGCGTCGAGCAGCATTACACGAAGGATCCAGCTGCACAATCCAGATTCCCTCCTCAAGTGAAGAATTTGCAGTTTGTGGAGTCAATAACACAGTACGGTGTGCACTTGAGGAAACCATAAGACCTATAATTGTAGAAGAAAAACATTTACTTCAGGATGATTATTATTATTTCTCATACAGTAGTGCGATAACACATCCAGAGCTGTTCACTATATATATATATATATATATATATATATATATATATATATATATATATATAGTCCTGCCTAATTTCTTTGTATTTTTATTGAATATGCCAAATTTTCTGACCACTTAAAATGCCCGTGAGCAATATTTCTATGTTAAGTTTTCTTTGTATTTTGGCTGCTTTTGTACTTTTTCTTCTTATGCTGTATCTGATCATGATGATCAGCCTAATGTGGAACATGTGTGTTTGTAAATTAGTAAAGTGGAGGGCAGACATAGAAATGTGGTGCCTAAATAACATAATAGTGCAGAAGAACAGTGTGTGAAAGCCTTTTTCTTTCACACAGTGTCAGGAAAACAATCCTGGCAGAAAAGCTGAGTGAAGCACTCGATCACTACTACTAAAAATGACTTTTTGTGTAAATCGATTCAGTTAAAAAACAAAAATGGAACAAACTGTCCAACCAGGCGCCTGAAAATGCGTCTAACATTTCAGTGACGAGAAGCACGGAAAACCTTTCAGAGGCTTCAAAAGAGTTGAAACTTGGGATCCAGACTTATATTTAATCGATAAGCTACAGCTAGACTTTTAAAAGTAATGCTCAGAAATGTTCTCCATCCAATCTGACTGAGCGTGAACTGTTTTAAAAAGACAAATGGGCAACAAAAATGTAAGTCTCTAGATCTGCAAAGCTAGTAGAGAACTCAAAAAGACCTGCAGCTGTAACTGCACTGGAAGGCGGCTCTGCCAAGCTTTGAGGACTGAAGAGAAACACTTCCTGCACTTTTCAGCTTTTTATCTCTAAAAAGCTTTAAAAATAATTTTCCTTCCACTTCATAATTATGAACTAGTTTGCCTTGCGGTATTAAAAAAAAAAAAAAAACACCCTGGCATGAAATAGATTGAAGTTCGTGGTTGTAGCGTGTAAGTGTGGAAAAACATCAAGAGAAATTAATGCTTTTCGAGGCACTCTATACGTAGACTCAATGCTTTTTTTTTAATCAGGAGCTTTTTATGTCTGAATGACTCATAGTGGCATGAGTTAAGTGCCTTCACAAACATCATCTGAAGATCAACACTGCATTGACAGAAAACAAGTAAAAAGCAGCAAAATCCAAAGAAATACTTTAAAAAAGCAGCTTAGCAAAAAAAAAAAAGTAAACAAATCTCTCTCTTTTCTACGAAAATATTTTTAAAAAGTGATAAGTGACTCTAGACTTTTGCACACAGTGCTGTCTAAGCACAGGTATATTTTGCACTCACCCTGGAAGATATGAGTTACACGTTTGGTATCCAAAGTCTTTTCCATCACACTCTTCAGCCCCTTCATAGCGGTATCCGTCTCCACAGTAAGCATGTTTACACTCTACAGTAAGATGAGACAGCAGGAGTGTGGAGGTCAGGTTCTACGTGCGCAGCAAAGTAGAACTAAGGAGGCTGTTGAAGAACATTTTGCGTGTACTTACTGACACAGCCGTCTGTGACAACTCTGTTCCGGTCGTCACACTCCTCCCCGTTGCGGATCTGCACTATCCCGTCACCACAGTAACCTTCGTCGTCAGGTGCGTTTTCCATGGACTGGAAGGGCGTCATCTGGAATGGAAAGGTCTTTTGCAGAATTTTAGTGACTTAAACAAAAAAGGGAAAACCTAACAACAACAACAACAAAAAAGTAAATAAATAAATAAAAAAGAAACGATTGGACAAAAGTCTGAATGCAATCATACCTGGATTGGCAGCCAGCCGTCGACGTCTTTGAAATAGAGCGTTTTCTGGTCTTTTCGGAATGCGAGGGCGTTGTCGGTGTGAAGGCGCTCCAGTTCTTCCTCATTACTCACCACAAATATCTGAAACGAAACGCAAACAGGCCTGATCAAATGCTTTGGTTTGTTAAAATTGATTACGTTCGATTACATCATATTATGGGGGATACTCTTCTTCAGCAGGGACAGAGAAGTAACTCATGGCTAAATGTGGGATATAATACTGGAAAAAAACCAGTCGCAGCAGACGTGAGACGGGAGCAGAGGTCCAGCTTCTACTGGAACGGCGATCCTTTGTGTTAGTCACATAAAATCCCAATTTAAAAAAATAAAAAAATAAAAAAATTAAAAAAATAAATAAATATATTTATTTATTTTTAATAAATAAACCATATATATATATATATATATATGGTTTTGTAGTGGAAAAACCGAAACACTTTTACATAATTAACAAATTTAGGTTCTCAAAACATTTGACTTCATAGCATTTTTATGTGCAACTCCCGGTGCATCTTTTTGACAGCAACACGTTTTCCGTACCACAGGCACTTTGGGATAGCTTCCTGTGTTGGCGTAGTCATCAAACGGTGAAGTACTGAGGGAGCTGCAGCCACAGTTCCCAGGAGGACCCGGTGGACCTCGAGCCCCTTTTGCTCCAACCATGTAGAGGCCTGCAACGAGAAAAAGACATGACTTGTCAACGTATTGCTGAAAACGCGGAAAGGACGAATCAAAATGACATCTGAGGGTGAAGAAGAAACGTCGAAGCCCAGCGTTCGGTTGTCTCAATAAGCTACAAGTCATCAATAACTAAGAGCGCAGGCGGCAGAAGGCGATTTAAATACCAGAAGTCACTGTATACAGTATCAATGATTCATCTATCAAGAAGCAGTCTCAATTAGTGCACAAGTTAAATGTCACTTTGATTATGTGGTGACATAATATTTTCTAAACTGTAGGGAGGCCTGCCATGTGTAAACTTACTTTAGCCACATGATGTCATCATCACAGCCTCCAGTTTCAACTCGGGAGCTCACATGTCTTTCCTACTATATAAGACTGCTGGTGATGCATGGCGCATTGCTCTAAAGTGTGCTTTTCTGTTGCTGAGTTTTTTCAGCCTTTGGCAAACTTTAAGCCAAAAAAATAAATAAATAAATAAATAAATAAACTTTTGACATCTAAGTTCTGCACTGTCACGAAGAAATGTGTCTGTTTTAAGTCAAGAGACATTTTGAAACTTGTTGCAGATGTACCTGCAGCAGGTAAACCAGGAGGTCCGGGGTGACCAGGAGATCCCTGAGGACCTGCAGGTCCGATAGGTCCAGTTTTTCCAAGATCTCCTTTCTGTCCCTGAGATGAAATAAAGGGCACAGAGTTAAAACGAACAAGGTGTTTCTGAAATAAAGCCAACTTTAATATGTCAAAGTCGAAATCAAGTTTTGCTTTAGAAATATACGGCAATCTATTGAAGTCAAAAAGTATCCTAAGAAAAATAAAGGTGAAAAAAAAAAAAAAAAGTTTATGCAATTCTTAACCTGTTCTAATGGTTTACAAGTAATTCCCCCCAAAGTGAAGATGTGCAGGGATTAGCAACTCAATAAAAGGCTGAGTGGTAAAAATAAGTTCCAACATGTTTTTCTAAATGCACTGAACGATTTTACACAATCTTCTCGCCTGTTTTCCTCTCTTTCCAGGTCGGCCGGTCGGTCCTCTGTTTCCTGAGATTCCAGGCTCTCCTTTTGGACCCATTTCACCCTGCGCAACAAGTGAGATCAATGGAATATATATATATATAAAAAAACAAGAATAATTCTAACGAATATTTTACCTAGTCAAATGTTGCACTTCTAAGAAAACAAAGAACAAACGTCTGCTCGTTTGAGCCTTACTTGCCTTTTGTCCAAGCATTCCTGGGAAACCCATGGCGCCCTGTGAACAGAAAACGGCAGATGCTTCATGTTTCACGTAGCGCATGTGTTCAAACCTCTGCTGACGCGTCACGCTCACCTTGTCTCCTCTAAGTCCAAGCTCACCACGATCACCTCGGGACCCCTGACCGAGAAGAAACGGTGTATGTACTCCAGATGTATCTCCTTCAAAGCAAAAATGAGTAAAATGATAACCTACCTTTTCCCCTTTGTATCCAGGTAAACCCTAGGATTAAAGAGATTTAAAATAATGAGACAACAGTTAAACAAAAAAAAAAAAAAAAAAAAAAAAAAAGGGGAAAAGTTAACACCAATTTTTTTTGGGGGGATGCTCCCCTTGGCCCCTTTGGGCCTCTAAATCCGGG
>NW_015117870.1:0-513 GCF_001443285.1 Poecilia latipinna
CACACTTCTTCCTTTTGCCACATCCTACCTATGTGAAATAGGTTTTTCTGCTGTGGCCTCAATCAAGACCAAATACAGATCAAAGCTGGACATTGAAAATGAACTCAGGGTTGCAGTGTCAAAACTGCAACCCAGATTTGAGAAGATCTGCGGCAACAAGCAGGCTCACTCCAGCCACTGAAAAGATGGGAGGATTAAAGGAATTTTTGCACAACAAATCTTTATTGTAATTTATTTTTCTCTCAGGGAGCTGTTCATGTTTCAACCTTGTTTTACAGAGATTTTTTTTTATAAAAATGTATGGATGGATGATAACAAAGTTGAATATTGTTACAAATAAAAAGTTGTGCCCAGTTTTTTTTTTTTTTTTTTTTTTCATTTTTGGGGGGAATTGTATTGTAATCCATGGGAGGAACGGGGGCAGGAGAGTGAGGAGGGCAGAAATGTTTTGGGAATCACTGCCCTATTGTAATCCATAGGGGGGGCCCAGAAGATGTTTGGAAACCACAGGGG
>NW_015117870.1:6421-13134 GCF_001443285.1 Poecilia latipinna
ACACACACACACACACACATATATTGCAGCAGAAGAAAGCAAGTAATGTAATCCCCTTGTATTTAACAGCAACTAAGGAAAACTTACTCCACTACTCATGCATACAAGTAGTAGTAAACTTGTTCAAGACACAACTGACATATATGATATATTTAATTTTCTAGTTCTTGGGTGCCCCACCTTACTGATGCTGCCCTGAGAATCTGCCTATGTAGCATATATCAAAAACTGCCACTGTATGCATGTTTCCCAAAAATGATTTAACATCTCAAACCATTTTATTCTCAGTTTTCCATATGTTGATATTCAGGAAAGCTATAAGGAAGTCAGAAATGGAACTTGTGCCATGAGGTGGCAGTCTCTTGTTCTCATCTCGCCGAGCAACCGGTGTAATTCATGCATGTGAAATTTTGAGCTTTGAGCTTGTACATGTAGAAGTGAACTCGAGGGCTAGAGACAAGACACAAGAAAGTCAAAGAAATTTCAGCTTTTGTTGCTGTTTGCTGTCACGGAAAATGTTACTCCCAGTTTGTCAAGTCCAAACGTGCTACTTTGAAGTAGGTAATCATCTGCCACAGAAGCTTTTGGGTCAAAATAGTAGTTTGATTAATGATTAATCGCATGCGCTAACAATGGTAGCCCCAATTGCAATACAACATGCATAAATAATTAAAATCTCTTTGTTTTGTTACCATCAAAACTGCTCAGCTTCATGCACATTGTGATGCCATTACAACCAGGGTTTCATTGCTTATGCTGTCTGAGCTGTTTTTGGTCTGCACAGCAGAACTTGGTCTGCCTGCAGCAGTAGGAAAGAGTTGGTTGAAAGCATGTAGCTCTAAAGGTTAGCATGTTTCCTCATCTTGCTGTTGGACATAATACACACAATTAAAAATATGAGACATCAAACCTGGAGTTTTAAATACTTTGTTTCTGTAAAAAATATTTCATAGGAATTTTTCATAGGAAGTGTAACAGATATTTGTTTAGAAAAAGTGAATGTTGTTGTGAGTAAGAGGACATGGTTGTGACCCCTGCTCTGAGGTGGAACGTTGTTTTAGAATGTGGGGGTTGGACGTCCAGCTATTTTTTTTTGCACAAGGATTGATATTAGGATTCATATTCAAATTCAAAAATACTTTAGGGGAATTAAATGTTGTAACTCATTAATTCAGATTCTTCACAGAGTTATTGCAGATGGTGATGGCTGTTGGCAGGAAAGACCTCCTGTAGTGGTCTGTATTACAGCAATTCTGAAGAAGCCTCTGACTGAAGATACTCTGTTTTCCCAAGACAGTCTCATGAAGAGGATGGGGAGGGTTGTCCATAATTTTCTTGATTTTATGACGATTCCTTCTTCACAT
Source organism: Poecilia latipinna (assembly GCF_001443285.1). Classification (NCBI taxonomy): domain Eukaryota; kingdom Metazoa; phylum Chordata; class Actinopteri; order Cyprinodontiformes; family Poeciliidae; genus Poecilia; species Poecilia latipinna. The sequence continues at coordinate 7,786 of NW_015117870.1, forward strand.
CTCATCTCTAGAGGTTCCACAGTCGTCCCCAGAGCAGAATCAGCCATTTTTTCAGGCTGTTGAGCCTTTTTAGGTCCCTGGCTCTGATGCTGATTGATGAAAAGATGATGCTCTCAACAACAGACTTATAGAAGATCTGAAGCATCTGGCTGCAAACCTTGAGGGATCTTAGCTTCCTCTAGAAGTCCAGTCTGCTCTGTTGCTTCTTATAGACGCTTCACTGTTGTGTCTCCAGTCCAGTCTGTTGTCCAGATGAACACAGAGGTATTTATATTCCTTAACCACCTCCAGTTCTTTTCCCATGATGGAAACAGGATTTGATCTAACCCTGTTCCTCCTGAAATCTACAATCATCTCCTTTGTTTTATTCACGATTAAGATGAGATGATTGTTCCCACACCTTAACACAAAGCGGTCCACCAGCTCTCTGGACTCAGCCTCTTGTCCATCTCTGATAAACCTGACAACTGCAGAGTCAATTGTGTATTTCTGTAGACGACAGAAGTCAGACTTGTGCTGGACGTCTGAGATGTACAGAGAGAGAAAAGGAATGGTGAGAGTACAGTGCCCTGTGGTGCTCCTGTGTTGCTGACCACCTGGTTAGACACAAAGTCTTTCAGTCTGTTTGTGAGGTAGTCATAGATCCTGGTAATTGTTGAGGCCTCCACCTTTGTCTTCTGGAGTTTCTCACAGAGTAGATCAGGCTGAATTGTGTTAAATGCACAAAAGAAATCATAAACATGATCCTCACAGTGCTTTGTCCAGTGGTGGATCCATGTTAGTTTGAGAATTTATTTATGTTTTCAGTTTCCTGAGCAACCATGAGCTTGTTTAGTGTTCAAGCGGCCCTCTGTGTTTCTGCTGCTGCTTTACCTCCTCTCAGCAGCTTTTGTTTTCAGTATGAAAGGAACCAGCAAAGCATTAGAGTATCACATTTCACCACTAACAACATTCAAGATGTAACTTCTGCTCATGCAGCAAACTCTTTAGGCACAGTGTTTAACCATCTGCCTGGCTGTACCTGTGGGTCCCAGAACTGATCCAGTAGAGCTCTGGAGAAGTAAAACCTGATGGTGATGATCCTCAGGAAAACATCCATGATGCCAAATACGGCTGAGCTTGTAGTTCTCTTATAAATCTCCAAGTAGCCTTCGGTCCTGAGAGAAGCATGTCTGGACTGTTGTCCTCTAACCTTTGTGCTTTCAGCTCCTATGACAGTGAAGGAAGTGCTACAGAGCCTGGTGGATGACAACATGGTGGACTGCGAACGAATCGGCACCTCCAACTACTACTGGGCTTTTCCCAGTAAGGCCTTACATACTCGCAAGCACAAGCTAGAGGAGCTGCAGAAACAGGTGACAGTTTTTGTGTTGCTGCTGACAGTTTGTGTGCAGCAACAGGTCCGGTATTCTGTCAAAACTTTAATCACGTTTTCTCACAGTCTTTTAGAAATTATTTTAAACTGACGAATTGTGTGACGGAACACCTTGATGTGTCTTGATACTGCTAACTACCACACACCTAACAGATAAATTACTCAATACTTCTTTATTTTTAGTAAAATCTGTAACTGATGAAGGGAGGAGACGAGATTTTGTTTCCCAGCAGGCCTTTTTTGTCTGTTTCTCTGCTCAGAATGATGCTGTCAACTGTAGATTACAGTAAAGAGGTTGGGATGCAGAAAATAGCTTAGAAAAACGGCTAAAAGGATACAAGAAGAGGCAATAAATATCTGTATTTTGTTGTACTTTAAAATGCCAGAACTGAAGTTTTGCATTTTCTAATTTATAAAGGCAGATAAATCAGAGTTTAAAATAAATTGTAACTCATTTCTCTCAATTTAGCTGAGGAAACGTCTTGGGTTTTCTGCTCATCTGTAGAATGTTTATAATGGCATAAAAGTCACTCTACTGCTCTTTGAAGCTCTCGTGGTCTGTGATGACCCACTTCCCTCTTTGGTTGCCTGGTTGACAGATGGTGTAATTTTAACTTAGCAACTCTGCAGAGAATGTCAGCTGCCATTTTTTTCAGAGACAAACCAACAGTACATTGTGGCACAATGTGAATTTCCTCCAAGTATGTGCTTGCATTGCTGTCATACAGTCATATCACTGCACTGATGGTTTCAGATTTTATCAATGGCGCAAACTACTGATGATATTGGCTGAGTCAAATAGTGAAAAATATTTTCTACAAATTTTATTAGTAGAAAATCATCTGATCATTAAAATAATCACCAGCTGCATCCCAAGCACAGCTTGGTTCTTAGATTACTTTTGTTGTGCCTTTACATCCCATTTGAGAAGAACCCATTTGTTTACAAAATATAATAATGATTATTTGTACTGAAACGGTTAATTGTGATGAATCAGTTATTGAAATAATTGCCAACTAATTTAGTAAACAATTAATTAAATGTAGAATATAGTCTCAAAAAGGCCATTTACTTAAAGAACAACACAGCTAGAGCAGTAATGAAGCCAAAGAAGGGCAAAAAATGTATAAGTCCAGCAGAAAGGGCTGAGATTTTCATATGTGTATATTCTAGATAATTTTTTTTAGCATTGGCTACAAATGATCAAGTGTCACTAAAGGAATGCTGTTCTTGCAATTTAGGCAATCAATCAATCAATCAATCAATCAATCAATCAATCAATCAATCAATTTATTTTGGTAAATTGTCCACATTAAACACAGGAAACAAAAAAACCCCACTAATTTACCCATAATTTACCAAAAAAGGAATAGGCTGAAGCCAAGCTTATTCTTGCCTACCCCATTTTATACCCAACCAAGATATCTTCACAATACATGTATAAATCTACATAACAGCATAAGAATTTATCATTTTACATTTTAGAGCTCTTTCAAAGCTCACCAAGAAAGGACATAACTTAAAATCATCATTCAATTCATTCCACAGTTTCACACCAATCACTGAAACACATCTAGACTTTATCTGGCTCTTCTGTTTTGCACATTCAAATATAAACAAACCTCGCAAATGATATTTATTCTCTCTTAACTTAAATAATTTCTGAATACCAGAAGGAAGGCTTTTGTTCAATGCTTTATACATTGTTTTTATTATTTCAAAAATGAATTGAATTTCTTGTTTATTTGCGTATTTTCATGTATTTCTGATACCATATAAGTAAGGCTTAAGCGGTTTAATGAAAAATCTGCAGAATGGGCTTTTTTTCTCTTTTATCCAATCACTAAAATAATTGTTAGTTGCAGCCCTAATTGTGATTAAAGATATTCTTCACATTTTCCATAACAGAATTCCAGTTAATATTTGAGTTCAAACCCCTTTCATATGGAACCTGTAAAACCCACAGACTTTAAAAATGGACAAAGGATGAATGGACAGGCATGCATTAATTTATAGGCAGATGATTGGATTATAATATGGACGATGGGTAGTCTGGTTGATGGATGGATAACTAAAAACTTTGCATCTTTTATTTAAGCTACAATTTTCAAGCTCTGATTGGACCAATTTACCTTTGGAAATGTAGATATTGATCATAATTAATAAAGGACACAGAATGAAACTGCAGAAGATTTAAAATAAATTCTAGATTTATTTAGACCTTGAAAATATTGAAATCAAACTCCTTAAATTTCCAGACTCTTTGAGACTTTATAGGAAGCTTGATGTTGTTTTCTTGTTCTTGTTTCTTTTACAGGTTTCTGATGCAAAGCATCGAAAAGTTTCTCTAGAGAAAACAGTGGAAAAGGCAAAAGTGGGACGAGAAGGAACGGTAAGAGGAAGTGGTATCAAAGAACCTTCACACAGTCATCAGGTTTAGTGCATAAGAATCTGTCTAACAGGGTGTGTGTGTGTGTGTGTGTGTGCGTGTGTGTGTGTGTGTGTGCACGCGTTTATTTGTAATACCTTGTGGGGACGATTTTCCTGACATATACTACGTTGTGGGGACCAATTGCTCCTTGTGGGGACCGGAGCCTGGTCCCCACAAGGGGAAACCCTGTTTTTGGGTCAGGGGTCAGAGTTAGGGCTAAAGTATGAATTGAGTTTTGGTTAGGGTTAGGTATGTGATGGTTAGGGTTAGGAAAAAGGTAACGGTAAGGTTTAGGCTGTAGAAATCAATGGAAAGTCCCCACAAAGATAGCAACACAAACATGTGTGTGTGTGCGTGGGTGTGTGTGCGTGTGTGTCTGTGTGTATAGAAAGAAAGAAGCTCTCTGCTGAAGCAGCTGCAGTCTCTGAGGGAAGAGCGAACAAAGCTGCAAGCCGAGCTGGAGAAGTACCGCGAGTGTGACCCCGACATCATCAAAGAGATGAGTGAGTCTAGTCACCCACATTACCTCACAATTTGTTCAAATGATTAGTTGATCAAATTGCGCTCACTCAATTTGATCATGACCACAGGATTATGCCCTGTGGTCATAATCAAAATGACCATAGGGCATTTTGATTATTTGATCAAAATGCCCTGGGGTCTGATGAGACCAAGATTAATTTGTTTGGTTCAGATGCTCTCCAGCATGTGTAGCAGCAATCAGGTGAGGAGTACAAAGATAAGTGTGTGATGCCTACAGCTAAGCATGGTGGTGGTAATGCCATGGTCTGGGGCTGCATGAGTGCAGCAGGTGTTGAGGAGTTACATTTCATGAACTCCAATATGTACTGTGAAATACTGAAGCTGAGCAGAGCTCCCTCAGGAAACCGGGTCGCAGGGCAGCGTTCCAGTATGACAATGACCCCAAACACACCTCTAAAACGACCACTGCTTTATTGAAGAGGCTGAGGGTGAAGGTGATGGACTGACCAAGCATGTCTCCAGACCTAAACCTAATAGAACATCTTTGGGACATCCTCAAGTGGAAGGTGGAGGAGCGCCAAGTCTTGAATAGCCGCCAGCTCCGTGATGTCATCATGGAGGAGTGGAAAAGCATTCCAGTGGCAACCTGTGAAGCTCTGGTGAACTCCATGCCCAGGAAAGTAAAGGCAGTTTTGGTAAATAATAGTGGCCACACAAAATATTGACTCTTAAGGAACTTTCACTAAGGGGTGTATTCACGTTTGTTGCGGCGGTTTAGACATTAATGGTTGTATATAGATTTATTTTGAGGGAAGAACAAATTTACACTGTTATATAAGCTGCACACAGACAGTGTAAATTTTCATTGAGTCAAAATGTCATTTTGTCAGTGTTTTCCCATGAAAAGATGTACTTAAATATCTGCAGAAATGTGAGGGGTGTACTCACTTTTGTGATACACTGTATATGCATGTTGAAATTATTTAGTTTTTATTGATTTAAGGATTGGAGTAAAAAAAATTAGACTTTTATTTTCATTTGACCTACTGATCGCCATTTC
>NW_015117871.1:0-7947 GCF_001443285.1 Poecilia latipinna
CAAAACCTGCCAAGTCAACGTCAGAAAAATTTTTGATTTAGGATAGTTTGAAGAAAGGTGTCATATCTGAGTTTTATTAATCAGTGATGTTGCTAATTTCTGAAGAATCTCATGATAGACTTAAGGCTTTGAAGGAAGATTTATTGCTGGAGTTACCTGAGGAAAATTGGCAAGCAGCATGTACATTGACCAACACTAACTCTATAAACACCAGTAAATAAGTCAATCCTATGTCATGACAAACTTCGGCTTATTTACTGGGGAAACAGAACTGATAACAGACGTTTTCTGAGAAGTTGTCTTTGTCATGATTTGTAAGGTGAGGTAGACATGATGGACCCAGGTAGAAGAAAAGATTTAATGACAAAATACACACAATAATCCAGGCAGGACAGATGAGCAAAGGCTAGATTCTCACACTGGTAGCAACTGGTAGGAACACACAACTGACGGCAGACAAGACAGGACCCGACAAGCAACAAGAGACAGGTAGGATTAAATACACAGGGGAGTAAGCAAGGAAACAAGACACAACTGGGATCATTCAAGGGGTAGACAGGACAACACGGAGACCCAACTGACACAGAAACCAAGATAAACACACAGAAAACTCGAATCTCACAGTCTTTATTTTCTTGAACTCGTGTGAACCATTGTTCAGGGTCACAGGTGCAAAGCCAGAGAAGTGAAAAGACTGTCTTCTTTGTTATAAGCTGATGTAAAGTCCCATGCTTACATTACTGATGGATTATAAGAAGTGATGTTTTTGTTTCTTTACTCTCTGATCAGCCGAGTCAATGGCCATTCTTTTCTTTGACCCTTGAATAAAATAATGACAGAATGCATTCTGTTGTCCTTGATTCATTCTTGATTGTAACAGTGTTTCATTTCAAAATAACATTCATTAATAAGTCTCCTTATCACCTATACATGACATCCGTTCACGTTGAAAAACAAGGAAACCCCAGAATAAGACAGAAGAAAGTTGAAAGTGAAAAGTTTCATGCTTACATGGTTTTATTGATGGATATTTTCTACATCAGAACAGACTTCATATCCTGACTCACCATTGTTGCAGGTCATGTTTGGGCTGAACTTGTCGCTGTCCATGGTCAGAGAGATCAGTGTTGACACTCCAGATGCAGTGAAGTAATGAATACCCTTTGGGTCCTGCACAGGCATTTTTATACAGTCTTATCATCAGAATGAAACTGAAGCTTTTATTGGCTCTTTTTTCCACGTTTTGACCTTTATTCTTTAATTGATACACATAACCTTTAGATGTAAATATGCAATACAAAAAAAAAAGCCTGGTCCGGTGTACAAAAAAATCAATGGGGTGTGGGTTTCTTACAGAATAAATATACGATAATACTATTGTTTGACTTTGATGCCTATAAAGTTTCCCTAGATTTACATCCAGGCTGGTTTTCCCCTTCCTCATGTGGAGGGGAAATTATGTGAAACTTATTCCTCACTTTTGTCCCTCCACCTGAGACAAACTTCCTCATTGCTGTTGTGCTCAGTTTTATTGTGTGGACATTTTTTACGTTAGACACAAAACTTCTGCATTCATAAAGGTGGTAATGATTAATTATTCAAATGTGTTTTATGATGGGAATAGACGATATGAATGATTATTATCTTCTACACTTTGAACTCAGAGGTTCATAAATTAGATTTCTCTCACTAACTGAAACACGTTAGAAAAGCAATGTACCATGACAAGAAAAGCATACAAATATATTTTTAGTAGAAAATTGTGTGGACATGTAAATACCAACAATAAAAATGTGATTTTATCCAAGGAATCCGACTTTCTGCCTCTTCTTGCCCAGACTTTCCTGCTGCAGCAGCTTCATGAGAGGAGGGTGGAGAGCTTTTCCTACTCGTTGTTCTGCCCGCAGAGAGAAATGAAACAATGTAGGGTGTGACTGTTGTAAACTTTATCTTAAATTTCCCCATTCTATAATTCTGACAATAAAAAGGATAAAATATATTTGACATATTCTGCAATTTTTTTTTTTTGCTCAACCCATTTTTATACAGTGTTAGAAATACAGTAAGAGGATGCAAATAAGTAATTCAAATCCTTTCTTATATAAGAACACTTTGTATTCTATTTGCTCAAGAAATTCATAATGGCGTTGATAATGAAGTTGACTAGATAAAGAAAAAGAATGGGATGTGCTTTGACTCATAAAACATCAGAATGTAGGTTCCCTGACTATGAACTGCTTCAGACAGAAAAAAACACCTTGGGATGGTTTGTAGGTCTGTTGACTCTGTATACTGGCATCTACTCTAAAAACTATGACTTGCTACGATTCAGAAACTCATTTCGCATCTATGGTAGTGGTGAGTGTTTTTAAGATCTAACTCAGAACATGATACTTTCTGAACAAGTTTTCTGCATCATCTTTTTCAGTTATTTTTATTTTTTATTTTTTTAATCTCTTTTAATCTTTTTCTTTTTTTCAAATTTTCTTTCTCTTTCTTCAATGTCACATGCTGTTCTTATTTTTTTTCTTTAATTCTGTAAAGCACCTTGAAATGCCTTGCTGCTGAAATGTGCTATACAAATAAAATTTGATTTGACTGATTGATCAAAAAACAGAAAAATTAAGGTCTTCTATTTTTATTCTTTTATACATTTTCATTGCTTCTGTAATGCTTTATTTGCAAAATAAAAGGTCAAATTTGTGATTTGTGGTTGAATTTTTATAAATCTGCTAAGTTCTGTACAGTGAGCCCAATCATGCACTTACTGTTTTGAAAATGTCAGGAATAATTTGAGAAATTCACCAAACTGACTGAGAACATCTGTAATAACCCGCTCACTGCAGATCAGGGAAACTCAAACCTTAAGTTATCTAATTAAAGGAATATACTGCTACTCTCACTAAACATGGAGATAAAATGATTCATGAAATAAACACAAGAACAACATCTGGTCAACTGGCATCAACCCAGTTTGGAAACTTTCTAAGATTAAGTTTAGTATGGTAATGCTGAGTGTTTCTGATATCTAGATTAGAATATAACAGGAAATATTAAAAAAATAAATAAACATAAAAATTCCTCATCCAAAAATAGAAAATTATGATCTTCTATGTTTATGCTTTTGTACATTTTCATTGCTTCTGTAGGGAAGAAACTTACAACATAATTTAATCTGAGAAAGAGCAGACCACAAATAATCTGAAGTCATATTCCAAGTGTTTTCTTTTCATAAAATAAAAGGTCAAATGTGTGATTTGTGGTTTCATTCTTATAAACCTGCAAAGGTCTGTATACTGAGTCAAATCAAGAATAGGTTTAAAGTTGTGTGAAGTAACAGAAATGAAACATATTAGCCTCATGAAGAGAAACAAAGCTGGGACATAAAACCAGGAGAAAATCATACAGACCATATATGGTTTGTTTAGTTTCACTTTTGTTTACTCTTTATTGCACTGTTTGTCCCACAGTGCTGCCATTTATTGAAAGTACAGATAGCTGGGGGGAAAACCAGGTTACGTTGGTGCAGTATTTGGTTACATATTTGACAATGAATTGACCTTTAAGCTTTAAGCACCCACACAACTTTGAAGAAAACTTTCTGAAAATTCAAACCAGCTTCTTAGAAATACATTTGTTCAATTTTAGGTCAACCATAAAAGACGTTAGAGCCAATCAAAGGTTCAGTTTCAGGTTGTTTGAAAGGCTATTTAAAAAGACCCTTGTCTTCATTATTTCACTGCAGCTGGAGTGTCTCACTGCTCTCTCTGACTGATCATGGACAGCCCAAGCAAGTCCTACAACAATGGTAAGTCTGGATAATTGCATGCTAGAAAATATTCCCCAATAAAAATAATTATAGAGTAATATAACTTAGAATATTATTGAACAACTCCCATCAATTTTAGAAACTTTAACTCACTGCATATTAAATACACACACAAATGTTTGAAAGCATTTATTTCTGTTAATTATGATGATTTTCCATATACAGCTAAGATTTAAAATTAGAATATTACACAAGACCAATAAAAAACTATTTTTAATACAGAAATGTGGGCTTAATGAAAATGCTTGCTTTAAGACTGTTATTTTCAAAAGTTACTTTCAATCTAACATGCCTGATATTATTACATATTATCATGTTAAATATGACTAGATATATGGAATGTTTGACTTTCTGGTTCTGTTCTGTAATTCTGGGGTTAACCCATCTTTCAATATAATTACAATTAATTTCTGGGATATATTTATATTTAAATAGTCACTGTTGGTATTTTGACACAATCTCTTTAAAAAAAAAACTAAAACCAAATGCATTAAATGATTGCTAGATTGTAGTCCCTCCTTTCATCACCATCGCATCAGACACATCAGACATAATGCAGCCGATAGAAAATGTAATTTAGCTTAAACTGAATAATTGCTATAAGAGTGCAGTGTGTCGACTATAATTGGTGCCTATTTAGCTGGATGTTGTGAAAATTAGGGGAGATAGCATACGCTCAATAATTTCTGCTCTCCCAAATAAACAGAAGCTGAAGTTCTGAAAACATGATAATGATTCTAATTCAGATTCAAACATTCTGTGTCCCTGTAAGGTACCAGACATAAATGACGACAAAAAATGTTCAAAAAGTAGAAAAAGTGTCCATTTAATAGTTCAAAGAATAGTTAACAAATCATAAAGACTCAATGTAAGAGCAAATTAAATGATAAGTAACAAATTTGGACCCAAATTAACTGAGGTCAATTGAACTCTAACAAAACACAAATAAAACTGGCCTGCAAACAGAGAACAATAGGCTGCTTAAATAGGGGTTGTTAAGAAATACAATATTATTTAATCTTCTTGCTCGTTCTGTATTTTGATCGACCAAATTCAAATCCACGTGTGCAATAGTGAAACCATTTACAACAATGCAAAGACAAAGACAAGCCAAACAAGACATTGCAGCTCAAATGCAATCACAACGTTTATTAAACAATCACACAACGGATCATATAAAAGACAAACCGATCAACAAACATAGGGTGCGTTCACACTGCAGCCTGAAGAGTCTCAATTCCGATTTTTTTGGCAATTCCGATTTTTTTGCCGGGGCCGTTCTTACTGCCAGTAAATGCGACCTGTATGCGTTCTGCAGTGTAAACGGGCAAACGACCTGAAAGTGTCCCGCATGTGCAGTAGAGGGCGCAATAGCGTCAGCGTTCTAAATGTTCTGCCAACTGCCATAAAAAGAAGAAGTGCTCAGTGTTTGCGGAAGTAAACATGGAGGCTAACGGTGGAGCTTAGCTTACATATTTGAAGTTGTTGTCCAACCGGAGCAGCATATTAACAACTTAATCCTCATCTAGCCCGTCATGGTTGTTGTTTTTCTTCCCACTTGCGAGTAACAGGACGCAGAATAGTGAGATTTGTCGAGTATCAGTGACGTTCAGTTCAGATGAATGAGACCAGAACATTAGGTCGCATTTGAATCGGATACGATATGGGTCACATTCGAAAAAGAATCCGACCTGTGCTGTTCACACTGCCATGAAAAGATCAGATACAGGTCGCATTATGTCAAAAAATCAGAAATGGGTCACTTCAGGCTGCAGTGTGAACGCAGCCTGAAGTTAAAATGTACATCAGTGATGATTAATAACCTTGTTATAAAAATACCAAAGAAAATCATTTGACAAACAGAACTTATTTTATCTCTAAAGAAATAAAATAAATGATAAATGAACAAAAAAAACAGACATCACATAAAAGGCCGCCCGCCAGTGAGCACCTGGAGAAAAACACATAGTCTTCTGCCATCCTAGCTCAGGCGGCTAGCTTTTCTTCCTCTGGGCGTTCTCATATGTAATTCAGGGGGTGCCTCTAGTGGCTTGGAAGATGATTTACAACAGAACCTGTTCTGTGTCTAGAGACAGGACATTTTAAGTTCTTTAGAGAAGACATTTATTACCCTCTTTCTGGGAGAGTGTGGGCCACAGAGGGGCTGAGGGCAACAATTTGACCCTGTAGATATGAATTTGTACACTAACCAGAAATCTACAGACCAAGTTATTTTATTCAACTGATGGCGCTATGTTCAAAAGCTATATTCTGCTAATCAGAATATATTGATTGAAGGATGGATCTAAATTTAATTTAAGCCCTTAGACCATAAACTAATAATTTCAACAGGGTGGAGTACCCTAAATCTACCACATGAGGGAGGCACAACATAAAAGAACAAACAAATACAAAATTAACTAAAGCATCCCATGAAACAAATAAAGCAAAACTAATTTTAACTTTGCACAAATAATAAGTGAATATCTAAGTGCCAAAATTAACTAATTAATTGTTGAACTTGAAATAACAACAAGGTCTCCCCCCTTCAGTCTTTTAGAAAAACAAATGGTATGCTCCAGGTTTCTTCTGCCAGGTTGTCTGTAGTTGCAGCACCTCACACAAAACAACAAATGTGAGTAAACCATTCAGACAAATATTAACTAAAGTGTGCACCCATTAGAAAATATATGTCTAAATATAATAACTAACTTAAGCATACTGTAAGCTGTAACTAATATAAAGAAAAATAAATAAATACTGACATAGTGTGGTGGTGGAAGGAGCATCCACCACAATGATTTTATTTCAGATTCAAACCTTGTTCTTCACAGGAACAAACATTATAAACAACGATGAACTGAGGATCGTGATGGTGGGGAAGACTGGGACTGGAAAGAGCGCTACTGGAAACACCATTCTGGGTCGACCGTGCTTTCAGTCTGAATGCAGACCCACTTCTCTGACCATTGACTGCTCCAGATGCTGCAGTAATGTGGATGGACAGCAGGTTACTGTCATTGATACTCCAGGTCTGTTTGACACCAGATTTGGAGAAGATAAAACAACCAAAGATCTGAGTCAATGCATCTGTTACGCTGCTCCTGGACCCCACATCTTCCTGGTGGTCGTTCCAATCGGCAGATTCACAGAAGAAGAATTACAATCAGTGCAAATGATTCAAAAAATCTTTGGAGAGGCAGCAGACAAATACAGCATGGTTCTGTTTACCCGTGGAGACGAACTTGAAGGCACCATTGAAGATTATTTGTCTGACAGCCCAGAGCTGCAGGATCTGGTGTCCAGGTGTAACAACCAGTATCATGTCTTCAACAATAGGCTGAAAGATAAGAAACCTCAGGTCACTGAGCTGCTGAGGAAGATCAGAACCATTGTTGACAGGAATGGAGGAAGTCACTACACCAATGAGATGTTCCAAGAGGCTGAGAGGGCGATCGAAGAGGAGAAACAACGAATCCTGAAGGAGAAAGAAGAGAAAATACGTAAAGAGCGAGAAGAACTGGAGAGAAAAATAAAAGAAAAGTATGAGAAAGAGATGGAGAGAATGTATAAGCAAATCCAGGCTGACAGAGAGAGAGAGAGAAAGGAGAGAGAGAAGCAGTTTGAAGCCCTGAAGGAAAAGCAGGAGAAAGAAATTCAACAAGCAAAATCCAGGCTGCAGTCTGAGCATGAATCTAAGGCCAGAGAAGAAGCTGAGCAAAATAATCCTCTCTATCATTTGGCTAAAGCTGGAGAACACCTGGTTAATGCTGGAAAACAGGTTGTTAACATTGGAAAAGATGTTTTTAATGCTGGATGTAGCCTTGTTAAATCTTTTACCAGCTTGTTTTCATAAGTAAATGGTGAAAGTTGGAAATTTACTGTTCATTCAAACATGACGATGACTGCAGGAATCTGAAAACAACACATTTCAACTGCAAGTTTTTTTTTAATGAAAACTTCAATACAAAACATGGAGAACAGAAAACAACAAACTAGATTCTGTTTCTTTCATTGTTAATAAATAAAGCAGATCTCCAGTCAGAGTAAAACTCCTTCATAACATCTTGACATTAAAACTCAGCCAGAACCTGGATGCTCTTTGCACCGTGTTGGAC
>NW_015117871.1:10468-13106 GCF_001443285.1 Poecilia latipinna
CAGTAATGTGGATGGACAGCAGGTTACTGTCATTGATACTCCAGGTCTGTTTGACACCAGATTTGGAGAAGATAAAACAACCAAAGATCTGAGTCAATGCATCTGTTACGCTGCTCCTGGACCCCACATCTTCCTGGTGGTCGTTGCAATCGGCAGATTCACAGAAGAAGAAAAACAATCAGTGCAAAAGATTCAAGAAATCTTTGGAGAGGCAGCAAACAGATACAGCATGGTTCTGTTTACCCGTGGAGACGACCTTGAAGACACCACCATTGAAGATTATTTGTCTAAAAGCCCAGAGCTGCAGGATCTGGTGTCCAGATGTAACAACCAGTATCATGTCTTCAACAACAAGCTGAAAGATAAGAAACCTCAGGTCACTGAGCTGCTGGAGAAGATCAGAACCATTGTTGACAGGAATGGAGGAAGTCACTACACCAATGAGATGTTCCAAGAGGCTGAGAGGAAAATCGAAGAAAAGAAACAACGAATCCTGAAGGAGAAAGAAGAAGAAATACGTAAAGCGAAAGAAGAACTGCAAAGGAAAATAGAAGAACAATATGAGAAAAAGATGCAAGAAATGCAGAAAGAATTAAAGGGTCAACTAGAGGAGATCGAAATCATGAAAAAGAAACTAATGGAAGAGCAGGAGAGACAAATTCAAAAGGAAAAATCTAACCTGCAGACCATATATGACAAAGAAGCCAGACATAAAGCTGTAGGCTTTAATCCTCTCTATCATGTGGTAAAAGCTGTGGAGCACGTTGTCCAGGCATGTGAAATTATGTGAGGTTAGCTGTTGTCACGTAGGAGCTGCTACAGAGAATAAAGCAGAACTAATAAGCATTTTTTCTCTCTTTTTTTATTGTCTTGATTTTTAAGGTAAAGCTCCAGGTAGTGATGTAATTCAGCTGCGACCTCTGCATCTCACACTATTTTAAATATATTTCTCCTGATGTTTAGATGCTTAATGTAAGATGCTAAAATTGTTTGCATGTGAATTTTAGCCATTACTTTTGTCAATAAACACGGTTTCATTAGAGGAAAATACTCCAAATGTCTTCATTATTTATTTAATATTATCTGTTGAATCATATTTTCAGTTTAACCAGGTAGACCAACCTTCCCCTTTTTATAGTGATCTAACCTTTAAGACAATGATGTCAACAAAGTTGTTATTCTTCCATTAAATTTTACTAGACAGCTTATTTATATCACAGAAATTCACCACAAATGCCGCCTAAAAATTTCATTTTTAAATAAGCAAGTCCTACTTTGCGCCAGTAATATTAGTTTAATTTAAATAGGTTCATTCTAATACAATGCAATTATTATAGAATCAGGTTCAAATTCTATCTACACAAAAAGTGGGTAAAAAGCCCTCCACAATGACTAATAGCGTCAAATAGAAAATTACCATTTCAAGGTTTTGCTGCTTATATGTTGTATGTTTATAATTATTTTATTGGTTTATATAATTCTAAACAAATTTTAATCATTAATTATAATTGGTTTATTGAGTTATTCAATTAAATGTCTTAAAAATTTGTTGGATTCTTGTCGACAGAGGAAATATGTATAAATATTTAGCTGACTTGTAGTAATTAAGTCTGAACCTCCTAGTATTTCCTGATTTCTTTTAGAAGTATGTTATCTATTAAATACATTTGACAAATATTCCAGAAGTGAAATCACCTCTGCAGGTCTGAGGTGAAGTCAAATAACCATGCATTTCCAGTTTCCTGCATGGTTATGTGTTTGCCACGTGTCAGCAGGGACTCTGAAGTTTTACACAACGTCCAGACGTCTTTCCACGCTTCCCTCAGGCTGCTGCAGGGCGTGTTCAAAGGCTGGGAGGAGAAAGGTCCAAAACAAACCAACAACTGTCACAGTTTTACACTATTCTGTTAACTTGTGATTCATTCTGGTATTTAAAAAATGGTCAGCTTTCTGAACTTTGCTACCAGCAACCTGCAACAAAAACACAATTTATTCCCATTTTTGCTTAAACTGTGTTTAAAATAAAGAAAACAGACTGACAAACAGCGTAATTTTTTTTTAACAAACCGCCTAGTAACTCAGGTTACACATTTAAGTTTATTAACTTGAACAATTTGGTTTTTAATAAAATCTATTTAAGTACACCTAACTCAGATATACTTTCTTAACGCAACAGGTAAATAAAGATAATACCTGTTCATTCACACACACTTAAAAGGAAGGCCTACATATGTTGGTTGTGCTTTCCCTTTGCGGCACTTCACAGAATTACTAATTACATCAAATATTTGAAATATCAAATATATACTAAAAATACATAATTCTGGCTCCAGAAAAGAAAAACTCAGGTAAAGCATTTGTGGTTGGACACATGCAGTAATGAGTCAAGGTACTTTCCAACACAGAATTTCTAAATTAATCCAGCCCAAGTAGAATGACTTGGAGACTTTTCAACCACAAATTCCAGGTAATTTAATAAAAATGAGTGTTGATAATTTGTTGAAAACTGATTTAAGTCAGCTTATTATTATCAATTAAATACAATTTTGCATTTGCGGTGTAAGGTTGTAATTTATTTTTCCTGAATAACCAAAACCAGCTTGTTTTTACCCTAATCATCATTTGCACGTGACGTCAT
>NW_015117872.1:0-494 GCF_001443285.1 Poecilia latipinna
TTCCAGGTCAAGTTCTTCGAAGCGATGCCTGTAAGTAGCAGCTTATACTTCAAAACGAGCCTTTATGTTAACATATGAGAAAAGAAGTAACTTGTTTATTGAATTAGTTTTGGAAATACCTGCGGGCGATTTGATTATGTGCTACGTCATTGCTAACTAGCAGGCTGCTAAGATTTTAGGTCGTTATGTAGCATTGCAGCTCATAGCATTCTGAGGTAGCTGTTGCATCAGCTGTACTTCTAATGTATCTGAATGTAAAACATGTTAGCTGCTCTGAGCTCATCCTGAATTGTTTGTGTTTGACAGTTTCACTCCATTCTACATGGAAATAAAGGAAGAACTAATTAATCCTGACTCGTGTGAAAAGAGTTTGGCTGATGGTTAGTTTTGGTACCAGACACCATAGCGAGACCATTACAAAGTGAATCATTGGAAGTCAAACTTGGAAATAAAAGAAGAAAGCGACCATTAAAATGGAATTAGGTTTTAATAGG
>NW_015117872.1:2728-7734 GCF_001443285.1 Poecilia latipinna
TTAAGTGACACTAAGGTTATGTTGTATGTTTTTTATCCTGCAACAATCAGGTTCATTTTTCCAGTTCAAATAAAGCCTTCAGGATTTTTACATTGAGAAATAATTAGATTTTAGTTAAGTATAAACCAAGGCATTGATGCCAAAAATGACCAAGTATGACAAGACATTCAAATCAATCAAGTTTATTTTTGTATAGCATATATCCGCAACAAGGGAGTTCAAAGCGATTTACATCATGAAAACACAAAAACATCATTAACACATCATACAGTCAACAACTGTAACAACCTGTAAAAAACATTTCAGTTTGTCAAGTAACATCATTAAAGCCACCAAATAAGTTGGTCAATGTTCCATTTATTATGGTTCACAATAAACTCTACTGGGTTTTAAGCCCAGTATAATTAGAGTATTTAAAGGGACTCAGTGTTTCAGGTGTTTTTAAGTTTTCTGGAAGTTTGTTCCAGGCGTGAGGTGCAGAGAAGCTGAATCCTGATTCTCTATATTCAGACCTCAGAGGTCTGGAAGGTTGAAAAAACAGCAGCAGCAGATCTTTAATGTATTTTGGATGAATATTAACATGGAGCAGTGGCAGCGCCGGGCTTCACTCAGCACATCGTAAGGGTGAAACGGAGAGAAGCAAGTAATGGATGCTTTTGTCTTTGCCTCGTTCTACAAACTCGCTAAGGGATGTTGGCCTGTTATCAGTTTATCATTGACTGTATTACATGCATGACATGGTTATGTAATGTGGAGACCTATCCTTTCTCCATTAGGTTCTTGATGTATGAAGTTGAAGAGTCAGTGGAGTTGCATTAATGAACTCCATTTATTAAGACTGAAATACAGCTTGTCCTTTTGTTCATGCTATCCTCATGGGCTAACAGAGCAAAATGGCATCAAACAGTTTTCAATTCCCTTTGTTAAAGCCTAACAAAGGGAATTGAAAACCTAAAGAGGGCGTTCCCTAGTGTGTCATTTCCTTTATCCGTAGCTTTGAAGACGTTCCCTAACGTGTGAGTGCTTGTATGTGTATATAATACATACATAGCTAAAAAAGATAGAGGAAAACACACAATTATATATTCTCAACAGCAAGCATGCAGCAGTGTGTGCAACCAGATAAAATTAAAAGTGGAACGACACAAAATTAAATATATGGGAAACAAAGAAACATAAAAACCCCAAAGATAAACTAAAAACAGTATAAAAGAAGAAAGTTTAATATTAAACTGCTCATAAGAATTAGGTGATTCACAAAGAAATTACAATTTCCCCTCAAATTACTTAGAAATTCAATAAAAATATCTACACCAAAAAAAAAACACAAAAGAAAATACAAGTTAAATTGGAAACTTGAAGGTACGGTAAATGTTTCTGTTAAAATAGGATTTGCTGTCCAACCAAAATGAAATGAATCCTCCAGATGAACAGAACATTTCAGGTGGCTAACACACATAAAGCTGCTACAGTTTGGGTAACTGAAAAAATGTCCTTTTAAAAACAAAGCTCTGCCAAAAATTGGATCAATTGGATTCAAAAAACACATAACATTCCAGGTGGTACTTTACATTTTCACTCATGACGTAATAAATTTAATTTGAAATAAACCCAAAGTAATGTCTGATAAAGTTTTTTTTTATATATAAATATATATCATAATTCCACTTGTGTGGTAAATCTATTTTAGCTTCACATTGGCTCAATTCTGAGTTTAGATTTGTGGTGAAGGCATCAGTAGATTACTGATTAGCCAGGATTTGCTCTCCCTTCTCTACTTTAGCTATGATCTCTGCCTTTTCCTTCATTTTCATCAGAGACTGAACTCTCTCCTTCCAGCCTGGCTTGGCCTCCTGTTCCTCTCCTTTAATGAGCAAGTCAATGTATTCTGGAGTGGTGAGAGGATTTGGGTTCAGGACTATCTCCTTCAGTCTCTTCAGACATTTTGCAGCCTCTGCAATCAGTTTCACCACATCATCCTGCATAGATCGATACTCAGACATCAGATTTTTCATCAGCTGCTCTAAGGTTAGCTTCTGTCCACAGGCCTTCTCATATTTCTCTTTCAGCTCTTTCACTGTTCTCGTCTCATGAATTTCCTGATATTCCCATCTGAAGCTCTGGTTACTATGCACATTCCAGAAACATTTCCCTGGACACCTTGTACAGTATCCATCTTTGTCCATCACTTCACATCCTTTTTTATCCTCATCTTTTGGTATATAGCAAGGGAACTGACAGGTAACATGACACTGCATGCAGTTGAAGATAAATGCCCCAGTGTGAGAAATATCGACTTGCTCATTCTTTCTCACAGTGACGTGAAACTCAAAGTCCTCATTCTTCCTGATCTCTGCTTCATGCTCTTTGAGTTTGTCGTTCGTCTCCCTGATATCCTCAAGCTTGGCTAAGCCAAGTTTAACCTGCTTCTGCAGCTCCTCCACTGTACTCTCCAGATGTTTTCTTTCTTTCAGGACCTCATTGGTCATTGTCAATTTTACGCTTTTGATGTTGGCTAGACTAGCAAAGAAACATGGCATGTTGTTTGTCCCCATGTTCCAATACTCAAAGGTTTTCTCTTCATTGGACCAAGTCCTTGCCACTAAGGATTTGTTGTTAGCAAACAGCACTGAGTTATTGAATTTGAAGTGAACTGGCAGCCCGTCTGCACCTTTAGGACATGGGACACCGGACACTTTGATGGCCTCTACAACTGGTTGCTGCTGCTCGTCTGCAAACGTCACCAGGATCCTGATGTTTTCTGCCACATCTTTGCCAAAGATTGAGAGAGCTGAATCAAACACATACCTTTGTGTTGATGTCAGTTCAGTTAGACCTGCCTGAACCACGAAACACACAGCATCAATGTCACCAACGCCTTCCTGGTTAGCAAAGAGGTTACGCAGCTGCTCTGTGATCTCCTTGTCTCTGTCTACGCCGCCGGTTCCCCCAAAGCCTGGAGTGTCTATGATGGTGAGGGAGTAGTTCACCCTGAATCCCTCCTGGTGGTAGAGTTTGTACACTGTGATTTCTGATGTCTGACTGTGAACCTGTGAGTCTGACTGACCTTCGTCCACTAACTTAAACCGAAACGAGTCTTCCCATCTAACGCCCAGAACGTAGTTCATCATCGCATTGATGACAGTGGACTTCCCAGCACCTGCAGCTCCAAGAACCATGATGTTTCTGTTACAATTCATGGATTTCTCTCCAAAAGTGAAACTCTTGCAGCCATTAATGTTGGTCTGTTTCTCTTCTAGAGGAAGTCTGTAAATTGGGGCATGGCCGGTTTGTGAAGTCAGTAAAGTGCTTTTTTCTTTAACAATATCAGCCAATCGTTTAGCTTCAGGCTTTGAATCAGTGCAGGTCTGATTTGTTCTCGGTACGACTGACTGATAAAACTCTGTAGCTAACCTAATTAACTCTCTCAGTGGGAGGATGTTGAGCCAATGCAGCCACAGTGCGATATCAACCATAGCCAACAGAGTCGTTTCCAGTGAGTTTGTCAAAATGAACACCGCAGTGACGGTTAGCGTTAGCGCTCCTGATATCTTTGGATCGTCCAAAACTGGGATTACTACATCTGAAACTTGCTTTGCTCCTTTGAGTAAGTCTGCCACAGTGATGATGTTCTGCCAGAGTAACAGAAGTATTACAACCACAGCAATGAAGAGCGGCGTGGTCAATAACAGGCACATCCTGACTGTTGGTTCTTCTTTGGTGTCAATCTGCCTGTAGTCAGAAGAAAATGGAAACAAAAGTGATGAAACCGTAAAACTTGTTACTTTTATGTCTAATCAAGTTTTTAAAATCCACCTCTGCTGCCAATGAGCTAATGAATTCACATCAATCCTGTATGTTTAAGAAACGTGTTTCAAACTACGTAAAAACTTTTAGCAAAATGTTAATGTTTCCTAATGTCTGATTGTGTTGCCACATAAATGTGTTCAGATTAAATCTCTCATTTGTTTTAATGGTTCAATGTTAAATCATGCTATTTAAATACAACATAAAATTTACTGTGACATTCAATCAGTTACAATATGTGTTCTGATGAAGCTCATATGTTAGATTAAAATTTGAAAAAGGTGCCACACAATCAGTAATTTTAGGCTGGAACAATAAACATCCTGGAATGATTGAAAATCACAATAAAATCAAAGTCCTCTATATCTTTGGTTTTTAGCTTAATGCCAGTATTGTAGATATTTGGTTTCGTCTGCAGCAAGTAACTAAAATGCAAAGTAACCAAGACTAATGACTGATATTTTTAAACAAGTCTGTTGAACTTGTGGTGATTCATAACAAACCTTGGTCGGGTGTTGGCAACAACCTGCAGATCCAGATGATCTCAAAATGTTTGATTTCCAGTAGAGTGACAGATTCCTGAAATAACACAGAACCTATTTGCATATTCCTGTTCTGCTGAAGGGAAAACATCAGGTATTTCTGAACTAAATCAGGAAAACATGACTGATAAATGGTCCATTAAATGAGCAATGTCTACAACAGAAGCTAGAAGTCTGAACACCAAAACAAAGTTTAGATCAGAAGGAAGAGAAAAATAATTCAGATAAAATTACAGATTTAGACTGGGATGTGAAGCATCGCACTAAGTCATCACTCTGCTAAAAACTCACTAATGTATTTTAAAACTATATATGTTGCAAAGATTAAAATAAAACGATACAAACCTTTTTAGAAAGTCCTCTGCCGTCTGTAGATCAGGTTCTGCAGGGTGTTGAGTTTTGCTGAACTGGATTAATTCACAAAAATATAGGAAAAGTCACTGTGTTTGTTTTTAAAGATATTAGCCAACCAAACTTTGGCCCTGAACCAGGACTGAAGTCCTGCAGCTGTCAGATCTGTCCCTGGTCCAACACACCTGAGCCAATTGGCTGAATTACTTCATCAGTTTGTATTCAGGTTCTACAGATTCCTGCTGAATCATCGATTCAGGTTGTGCTGGCAGAGACATCGAAAGGCAGTTCTACATCATGTTGATG
>NW_015117872.1:10804-18689 GCF_001443285.1 Poecilia latipinna
CACACCTGAGCCAATTGGCTGAATTACTTCATCAGTTTGTATTCAGGTTCTACAGATTCCTGCTGAATCATCGATTCAGGTTGTGCTGGCAGAGACATCGAAAGGCAGTTCTACATCATGTTGATGAAAACAAATCCATCATTGCTCACAAACTTACCTGTAATTATTCTTCAGAGATTATGAGTGGGTTCTGTGATGTTTTGGAAACGTTCCTTCTGTTATACAAAGACAAACACACACCTACTTTTACTGAAAATGATACAAAAACCACCATAACTATTTTGGCTCACACAATATTTGAACACCAATATTGGCCTCAAGCAAGTGAAACATTGGCATGTCCCTTGTAGGGACAGAATCGAAAAGCAGACAACTTGATGAACTCATTACAACCTGCAGAAGAGTTTGAGGTCATTTTAGTGTGTATAACTTGAAAGAATATATATTGTTAAAAGTGATAACGTCTTAATAATGGAACACATCCAAATGTAGCGATTTAGTGAAAAGTCAAAACTGCATTCAGTTTTGTGTGTGTTGGAGTTTGTACATAGTGTTTGATTTGAGCCACATTAACAGGACTAATTTAAGCTTTAAAAGATATATCGATGTGCTCTAAAGTTTTTAGTTATTCATTTGATTTTGGTTCGGGATAAATTCAGTTCAAAATAAATAAATCATCCAGAACGATTCTGCTCCACCTTCAGATGATTAAAAACTTGTTTCTGACTTATTTTAAAACTCTGGTATGTGAGTCAGCAACTACACCAGGAAGAAAATATCTTTACTTAGTAGTATGCATTTTGAACATCAGGAAATAAAAATAAAATTACATGTTGTTCAGCAAGGAAAGCAGGATGAATATTTTTGTTTGAAAAAGGGCTCTGGTTCTGCTGGAGGTTTCTTCCTGTTAAAGGGGAATTTTTCTTTTCCTTTCCTGTAATAGATATGCTCAGTATGAGGAATTGCTGCAAAGTCGACAAAACGCAAGCGACTGATTCATAGATAGAAAATAGTTTAAACTATTTTTGAATAATTGAGATTGCTGCTCCGCTTGAAAGCAAGGATTAATGGTAATATTTTATATGTATAATTGAACTGGCGTTTTTGTGACCTGCCTAAGATTATGATTTTTGTAAATTGGCTCTATATAAATAGAGTGAATTGAATTTATTGATACGAGAGGCGACATCACTCCCTCTCCAATAATTTCGGTTTGCCCTCTTTCAGCCAAGCGACTGGTGTAATCCGTGTAAAATTTTGAGCTCATACATGTAGACGTGCACACACAGGCTAGTTATGCGGCACACCGGCATCAACTCGTCGCTATTGAGACTACTGTCACCATCGTGTGCGTTGGGTTCTCCTCTTTGCCTTTCACGGTTGTTTGTTGCTTCCTGTGTCGAGCCCATTAGGTTTTCTTGAGATCCAGAAAACATGAAGAGTGGAGAAACAAACTTCCTTAAACTAGTGTAAAGACCTGGTAGGGTCAATATCTGGTCCACAGTAGCATGCCCAAGACAAAAGCCATTTTATGTAAAATAATTCCTTATACCAGATGCACAAAACTCGTTCTCATTTTGGGCCATACCATGTAACATAAAACTACACATTAAATGTTCAAATGCTAATATAGACCTGTACCATTCAATGAGCACATTGAATATTGAACCTCTTCATATTGACAAATTGGCAGTAAACTGAAAAATGTTTGCCTTGATGGTTAAGATTAATTTACCAATAAGATTCCCATCATGTTGCCTTCTAGACGGCGACACAAACTGTTCTGGAGGGACGGATTTGGCCCGAACACCTCGAGTTCGGCGTATGTCACAGACAATTTCAAATAACTGTTGTAGGAAACTTCTGTTTACTTAAAAATGACTAAGGACGCCTGCCAGAGTTTTCTCTTTGGTATGAGCTCAGTGAGTTTAGAAAAAAAAAAAACTTTTCATGCTCTTGGAAGAGTTTCACTTCTGTTCTATGATGGTGGGGATGGATGTTTCTTTCTAACTTCCTCAACTTTATCAGTATCTCCTTTAAGTCTTCCTGTTGTAATGACTCATAAAACATTCATACTCGTACAGGTCAGGTATCTTAAGGAGCATTAGTTTAAATATATATTCATCATAATTAAAAATCCCAACATCGGACTTTCTTTTGAAGGAACCTGATTTAAATGATCTCATGAAACGCATAACATTTAGGACAGAATACTTCAGTCAAATGTCAGTCAAATCAAACCCATTTTCAGTTTTGTGTTGGGATTGTGTCCATGACTGATGCATTGGCGCTGATAGAAGATCTTACAAATGGGAAAATCACAAAGGAAAGTTATTTAGACTCCTTAGAGCAGGAGGTCTTTAACTCCAGTCCTACATCAGGATTCGATTACCTACATATGTTTTATTGTTTATTTTAATTTTCACTCTACTTGTGCAAAAATCCACAGTCATTATGGAGTATTTGTGTGTAGAATTTAATTAAGTAAATTTGTCAATGAATATCCCAAGACCTGTAGAACATAAACCACAAGAAAAGGACCAAACCAAAGAACCAAAGGAATGTAATGGTGTCTGTTTTCATACAACTGAATCCAAAATGTAAGCAGTTACAAGAAATTTAATTAAACTGGACAGAAAAAAAGGCAACGATACGACTGGAATCTGAAGTTGGTTTCAGTGTGGAAACATGAAGTAATAAGAAGTTTGTTCAATTTAAGGAATTTTTGGCAAAGGTTATAGTTAAGTGACACTAAGGTTATGTTGNCTGCCTGAACCACGAAACACACAGCATCAATGTCACCAACGCCTTCCTGGTTAGCAAAGAGGTTACGCAGCTGCTCTGTGATCTCCTTGTCTCTGTCTACGCCGCCGGTTCCCCCAAAGCCTGGAGTGTCTATGATGGTGAGGGAGTAGTTCACCCTGAATCCCTCCTGGTGGTAGAGTTTGTACACTGTGATTTCTGATGTCTGACTGTGAACCTGTGAGTCTGACTGACCTTCGTCCACTAACTTAAACCGAAACGAGTCTTCCCATCTAACGCCCAGAACGTAGTTCATCATCGCATTGATGACAGTGGACTTCCCAGCACCTGCAGCTCCAAGAACCATGATGTTTCTGTTACAATTCATGGATTTCTCTCCAAAAGTGAAACTCTTGCAGCCATTAATGTTGGTCTGTTTCTCTTCTAGAGGAAGTCTGTAAATTGGGGCATGGCCAGTTTGTGAAGTCAGTAAAGTGCTTTTTTCTTTAACAATATCAGCCAATCGTTTAGCTTCAGGCTTTGAATCAGTGCAGGTCTGATTTGTTCTCGGTACGACTGACTGATAAAACTCTGTAGCTAACCTAATTAACTCTCTCAGTGGGAGGATGTTGAGCCAATGCAGCCACAGTGCGATATCAACCATAGCCAACAGAGTCGTTTCCAGTGAGTTTGTCAAAATGAACACCGCAGTGACGGTTAGCGTTAGCGCTCCTGATATCTTTGGATCGTCCAAAACTGGGATTACTACATCTGAAACTTGCTTTGCTCCTTTGAGTAAGTCTGCCACAGTGATGATGTTCTGCCAGAGTAACAGAAGTATTACAACCACAGCAATGAAGAGCGGCGTGGTCAATAACAGGCACATCCTGACTGTTGGTTCTTCTTTGGTGTCAATCTGCCTGTAGTCAGAAGAAAATGGAAACAAAAGTGATGAAACCGTAAAACTTGTTACTTTTATGTCTAATCAAGTTTTTAAAATCCACCTCTGCTGCCAATGAGCTAATGAATTCACATCAATCCTGTATGTTTAAGAAACGTGTTTCAAACTACGTAAAAACTTTTAGCAAAATGTTAATGTTTCCTAATGTCTGATTGTGTTGCCACATAAATGTGTTCAGATTAAATCTCTCATTTGTTTTAATGGTTCAATGTTAAATCATGCTATTTAAATACAACATAAAATTTACTGTGACATTCAATCAGTTACAATATGTGTTCTGATGAAGCTCATATGTTAGATTAAAATTTGAAAAAGGTGCCACACAATCAGTAATTTTAGGCTGGAACAATAAACATCCTGGAATGATTGAAAATCACAATAAAATCAAAGTCCTCTATATCTTTGGTTTTTAGCTTAATGCCAGTATTGTAGATATTTGGTTTCGTCTGCAGCAAGTAACTAAAATGCAAAGTAACCAAGACTAATACTGATATTTTTAAACAAGTCTGTTGAACTTGTGGTGATTCATAACAAACCTTGGTCGGGTGTTGGCAACAACCTGCAGATCCAGATGATCTCAAGATGTTTGATTTCCAATAGAGTGACAGATTCCTGAAATAACACAGAACCTATTTGCATATTCCTGTTCTGCTGAAGGGAAAACATCAGGTATTTCTAAACTAAATCAGGAAAACATGACTGATAAATGGACCATTAAATGAGCAATGTCTACAACAGAAGCTAGAAGTCTGAACACCAAAACAAAGTTTAGATCAGAAGGAAGAGAAAAATAATTCAGATAAAATTACAGATTTAGACTGGGATGTGAAGCATCGCACTAAGTCATCACTCTGCTAAAAACTCACTAATGTATTTTAAAACTATATATGTTGCAAAGATTAAAATAAAACGATACAAACCTTTTTAGAAAGTCCTCTGCCGTCTGTAGATCAGGTTCTGCAGGGTGTTGAGTTTTGCTGAACTGGATTAATTCACAAAAATATAGGAAAAGTCACTGTTTGTTTTTAAAGAAATTATTAGCTACACAAACTTTGGCCCAGATCCCCTGAACCAGGACTGAAGTCCTGCAGCTGTCAGATCTGTCCCTGGTCCAACACACCTGAACCAATTGGCTGAATTACTTCATCAGTTTGTATTCAGGTTCTACAGATTCCTGCTGAATCATCGATTCAGGTTGTGCTGGCAGAGACATCGAAAGGCAGTTCTACATCATGTTGATGGAAACAAATCCATCATTGCTCACAAACTTACCTCCTGGAGATGATGAGAGCCTTCTGAGATCTTTTAACCTCACTTCTTTTTATATACAAAGGCTTACAAACGCACACCTACTTTTACTCAGAATGAAACAAAAACCATCATATCTATTCTGGCTCACGTTCAACAATACAGAAAATATTTAAAGCCTGTCCTTTCCTCAAGCAAGTGAAATGTTTCCATGCTTCCTTGAAGCATCCAGAAAGCAGATCAACTTGTATAAAAACTTTGTGCAGTGTGTAATTCAGAAGAGGTCGAGATACATTTAGCCTTTGTCTCAATACAAAAAATATATTTTCAACATGGATAACATGTTAATAAAACCTGTGGGTGAATAACTAAGAGGTTTAATTCTGAGATTTTATCTCATCAACATCAAAATATGATCATGTAGAAAGTTCAAATTCAACCAAGTTGAGTTAAGTGGATATATTGGGTGTTTGTGCATAGTGGCTGTTTTCATGCACATTATTCAATTAGCAACAGTATTATTTTAAATTTAAAAATATATCAATGTCCTCAAAAATCTTTAGTCATTCAATCTTTGTTCAGGATAAATTAAAAGTTCAAGATGACAAAATCAGTCAAAACGATCCTGCTCTACATTTCAATGATTAAAAATTTGATTGACGTCTCTATGAAAACCCCATAAGTCAGAAACTACACCAGGAAGAAAATACCTTTGCTTAGCAAAAGTAAAAATCACTAATACAGGGAAGTAAAAACAAAAAATGTGGCTCCAGGAAGAACAGAGATCACCTGCTATTAGTGACGAGCCTTAGAGTCCATTTCACACAAACAGCCTGGACTGTATGGCATGAATGTGGACACAGTTCTTGCTTTCAGCATAAAATGATCTGATAACCCAGTTACCCCATATTCCAGGGGTGTCAAACTCCAGTCCTCAAGGGCCGCTGTCCTGCAACTTTTAGATGTGCCTCTGCTGCACCACACCTGAAAAGAATAATTAGGTCATAAGCAAGGCGCAGGAGACCCGATCTACACAGGGAGGAGGTAATTAAGCCATTTCATTCCACTGTTTTTTACCTGTGGCACATCTAAACACTGCAGGACAGCAGAGGACTGGAGTTTGACACCCCTGCCATATTCCATCTGCCACAAATTAGAAAACAAAGAAAACGAGGCCTTAGGTCTTAACATCCATAAAACGTGTAAACCAGAGAAGCATCGTCTTATCAGCAGATCTGGTCCACTACTCCACACTGAGAATCACTATTTATTTAAAATGATCACATTTAAAAAAAAAAACTGTTCAACCAGGAAAATTCTGCTTACTTAAAATGATAAGAGCTTGTGCCAGATTTTTGTCTGAGGCATGTGGTTCAGTCAGTCAGGGAAAAAACATTTCATGTTCCTGGAGCAGTTTCTGTTCTACTGATATGATGAAGGTATTTTTCTCTACATCTTCCTCAACTTTATTTGGAATTCCTTTGTGTTCTTCCTGTTATACTTTTTCAATTAGCATTCATGATGGTACAGGTCACGTATTTCTAGGAGCATTAGTTTTAATTATACTATACATTCATTGTATAATCACACTTAGCCTGTCAAGATTTCCTGGCAAATGATTATGACTGGCTAATGTCCTGATTTAGATGCCATATAGTAGAAGTCTAACTCCAGTCCTCATGGACTTTGGTTCTGATTTGAGACGCAGGACCAAAAGGGAACTTTTTTTGTTTTGTTTGCTGCGGTTTGCTTTCACATTGTGCTTTTTTACAAGTGCCTATAACCTAGTAAACAATGCTATGCAGGTGACGACTGTTGAAGGGCAGGACAAAACAAAAAAAGCACAGACCAGAAGAAAACCTTGGGAGTACTGCTTGCTGCGTTTCTGTTCTGTTACAACTGGCATTTTAAATGCCAAAAGCAGCTCATGCAATGCAAATTTTACAATATAATACACATTTTTTATAATTCTGCGCTACATGGAAAGTATGATGTCAGTACATGCAAACCAAAGGAGCAAACTACCATGCTTCTTTGGGACTCAACTTCCTTTTTGAACTTATGAAGGCGTAAATCCTGAGACTTTATTGCACCAACATCTAAATGTGGTGATTGGATAGAAAGTTAAAACTCCATCCAGTAATGGTAGATATATTGGAGTTTGTGCATAGTTTGTTTTCATGCACATTATTCACAGTAACAGCACAAATTTAAAAGATGCACTCATCTCATCTGAAGTCTTTAGTTGATTTTGTTCAGAACAAATTAAGATAACTAAATTTACCAAAACAATTCTGCTCCACTTCCAAGTGATTAAAAGCTCATCTCTGACTTTTCTTTGAAAACCCTAGCATGTGGATCAGCAAGTTTACCAGGAATAAGATCTTTGCTTAGCAACAGACAGTCTCTGTACCCCTGGTCTCGTTTGCATCCGTCATTCTCATTTTGCTAATAACTTCTTTAACTTGTTTGCATTTCGATAAAAACAAGAATACAGCTTTAGGTGAATAAAAAATCTAAAAGGGTTTATGAAAAATTCACAACTTGCTACTTGTTCAATCAGTAAAAAAAAACTGTAATAGAACTTATAATTGAAGTGTTTTGTAATGGAGTTCTCATTTTTCCTTTCATTTCCAATAGAATGAGCACAATTTCATATTCATAAATTTATTAATATATCCCTACATAAGTTCTAGGTCACAGCGCTTATTGAGGATTTGAAAGGTGGCTATACTCTTAAATATCTAAGTAAAAGAAATAACGCACAGAGACGTAGTTCTTGCTGCGAGGCCATAGACGAGCTGGAGATTTATTACACTACCACGGATTCCTCATTACAGTTTCTTCAGTACAAAATCTTCATTGTCATTGTCTTGTCACAAAAAAAAATCTCCCTGAAGTCTTGTTTTATACTTCCTCATGTTCATCAGTGTG
>NW_015117872.1:21887-26658 GCF_001443285.1 Poecilia latipinna
ATGGCATGTTACTGTTTTGCAGAAAGATTCAGGCACGCTTTGTACCGAGTGTGTATTGGGCGACCTTTAAAATATGTTGGACCTCACGAACTCAACATCTGCTCCATTTCAGAATTGCTGAATAGAACAATTTATCTCAAATTGTTAATTTTATCTTGCACAAAGACATCCCTTCCAGTAAATTCTGGCTCCATTTGCGCTTTGCACGCAAATGGGAGGAAAGAATTCGGTCAGGTTGACCTGGTGCGAAGCCAAAGTCTTCGCCGAGGTGCCAGTGTCTTTTTTCCGCCAAACAACTCCTTAGATAGTATTTCCGCTCTTACACGCTCAACACTGGATTTAATAAAATATGTTCCTCCTTCATAATCAGGCTTTTGCCAAAGAAACATGGATAACTGCTTTTATGACTTTAATCTGTAGCTTACTTTAAACATCTGGCTGATAAATTCAAACTGATTCCATAAACAATTTCAAATAGTCTTCTCCAATATTCCACAGGACGAAAGCAACTAAGGATGAACTGAGGAAAACCACGGTCACTTAAAAACAATTAGGAGCTTGTGTCAGTTTAATCTTTGGTATGTGGAAAAAAATTGAGGAAAAAAATTAGTTTGTAGAATTAGTTTCAGTTTTGTTTTGCAGGGTTTTTTTCTTTCTTCACTTCATCAGTATTTCCGTTTATCGTTTCTGTTGTGTTTATCTTTAACACTCAACATGGTGGTAAAGGTCACTTGTCTTTAAATAGATTTTAATTTGTATTTAATGATTAAAAATATTACCTTAAAACCCAACATTAAGATGTTTCCGTCGTTGGTTGTCTCTTCTAGACATCACACATTAGGAAGATGCACCATGTTGGCCAATCCAGACCTAATTTAATCTGCCTGAGCTCAAAAAACTCAGATTAACACAAATATTTAGAAATCTTTTTACAATAACAAAGTATTTATTAGTATTTCAGCTGAATCAGTTATAAAATCACTTTTTATTTTAAGTTTGTGTCGATTTGATTTCCTTAATAAAAGCCAAAGATTGGTGAATTAGTAATTCATCACATTTTCTCCAAGCCTCGTAACTTGTGGCATCTCTTTTGTGGAGTTTAAAAACTACATGTTTATCTGAAAACTGTTTACAGACTACTTTTCTATGGAGAATATATTCAAGCAGATTTCCCAAACTAAAGCTGAGAGCGCATACATGTTGCAATGTTATTCTGTTAATAAAAAGTTTACGTCAAGCCTCACGCCATCGCTGCCTCATTATTCTGTTATTCTTCAAGGTAATTTGCTGATGTGGACAGAGTCTTACTTTGTAACTGTGCTCATATTACTTGGGACAAAATTTTATTTTTATTTCAGTAAATGTTTTACAGTGCTGAGCCTTAAGCAGTTGCTCTGTTTTGAGTTGGTTCTGTCTGCTGTAGAACGGATCCTTTCACATTAAAAGCATCAGCAGCAAGTTTATAGAAGTTGGGATAAAGAGTTTTTCTGTTCTGCCTAAACTCTGGGGAATTATCCATTCCTCCCAGGTTACCATGACCGTATGCTCATAGTATCCTCATAGCAAAACCCTATCCTCATCATTGCATCCTAAATGACTGAAGTCAGCTTGGTCCACCTGGTTCATCTCTGACTTCATGCAGGGTTTATAATATGTGGACCATTTTTTTCCTTGGCCTGCATCTCTTGGCTTTAATCAAGCTTGGTTATGGTTATTAACTCAAACGGCAAAAAGAAGCCCTTTGCTGATGAATTTGTCCAATCACCCATCCTTAATTAGTTAAGTGTCAAAACTGAACACAACATTTGCATGTGTCTAATTTCAGGGGTTTTCTGTACTTTAAAAATAAACAGTAAAATACACAGTAATGAGCTGAGAGGTGATAATCTGAGAGAGAAGACATAAAACTGCAAACATTTCATTTTACAGCAAAACATTGATTTACTTAGTTGTTTTGAAGAATCTTTACAATTGGCATAGAATCTGAAATATTTTATAATATGTGGAAAATTCATCAAATGTGTGAATATTTTTATTTAGTCTGTTCATCCCTTTGATCCATTTTCAGTTGGTGATTGTATAGTGTGTTTAATACACAGACTTAAACCATTTCTATTTCGATTTCATTTTTCCAGTTCTTACCTGGTGGAGCCGTCCTCAGAGAGCCTCTCTTCACCCCGACCTCCTGTAGTTTCCACACAGACCCAGCAGAGCCTGAACCAACACACTTAGAGTCAAATCAGCATCAGCGTTCAAACCGGATTAACACAGCAGCTGACTGAACAGCATTTAGATTCTTAATAAACCAAACTCATCTGATGTTCTGTTCCTTCCAGGTGAATCTGTTGTGGAGCGTTCAAAGACGATGGAAGCAGTGAAGTTGGACAAGGACACTTTGTCCAGTTTGGACAGAGATTCAGACCTTGAACCATTTGAATTGAGCTGTTGAGCCGTCCTGCTGCTTCCCAGAGACAAAGTAGATTATCAAACTTCTACTTTCATTACTTGTGTTCAGTTTGGTTGGCTTTTTAATTAAATGGTGGTGTATAAGGAGTTTTGCATTGATTGATGGTGGAGTGAACACTTTTTAAAATTAGTTTATATTTGTTTCTCGTGGTTTAAAAATAAAATAAAGTTTGCTTTTTGGTGGTTGAAAACAAATGTATTGTTTGGGGCTGTAGTGTAGATTTTTCAAATGTGTTTTATTTACTTTTTAGTGATGTAAAATGAGTCATTCATCCAGCAGCCAGTCATGTTTTGAGTTAAAAAATGTTAAAGTTTTAAAATATCACTTGATAATTATGTGCTATTGAAAGAATAATACCTGAACACCAACTATAAAGTCTTAAAAACTGCAAACATTTTAAAAAGACTTAAGTAATGGTTAGCCTGGGTTACAATCCTGGTGGCCCACCAGGCTTATAATACGCTGGGGGAAATCCTGAATGAGTTTTGCATTAGTTATTGGTGTGTAATTGTTTATAACGAGTTGTTTTTGTTGGTTTAAGATGAGTTCCATATTGGTTGTGTTGTGGGCTTTTTTAAAAATATGTTTCGTATTGGAAGGTGGACAGATGTGGGTCATTATGTCCAGTAAATTGTTATTGTCTTCATTTGAGCGAATGACGTGTTTATTGGACAGAGAAGTTCTTGGAGTCTTGTTAGTTTGGCCACATGAGCCTCACTTTCAAAATTCAGTTTTCTTAGTCTTTCTTCCTATTTTTTTATTGATGTTTTTCTCTTCAACAGCTTTTGTCTCACATTCAAAGCTAGAAAAGGGAAAACATAATGTTAGTTGCAGCAAAGGTCAACCCTGTGCTTGGCCAAGGAAACAGATGGTTAAAAACACTGAAAGGCAAAGGAAAACACTGAAAGGCAAAGGAAAACACTGAAAGGCAGAGCCCAATGGACCATCACTAGGAGGTGAACATGCCGTTATCTGCAGGAGCTCAGCTGACGCCCCCTGCAGGCAGGGAGGTGCCACAGCTAAGTACACAGTGTGATCCTCCTGAAGTACTTCAATTCAACATCTCTGCAAGGTTATCAGGACTGGATCTTTTAAAGCAGGTGATAGAAAAAGGATAAAAACAAATCAACATTTAACATGCCTGACTACACTTTCGATCACTACATTTTCTGCCATAACTTATGAAGCTAATAAATGTTAGATTCTTATGCTAACTGAGGGCAAATTCAATTTTCCATTGTTCATAGAGTACATATTATAAATAGATTTTACTTGTATAAAAATATTTTAAATATTTTGTCTAGGGTCTGTAGAACTCAAGGTTACAACACACATTTTGCACTATCCTCATATAAAGATCAGACACTAGGCTTTAATGGTGTGGATTTCACATTAGAAACAAACCAGACATGCTGCACTTTATAGTGCACAATCTACCAGACTTTGCCAAAATGATAGTAGTCCGAGAAACTGTGACAACTTATATTTACCACTTTCTACCAAACTAAAGGAGGAACCAATTTCATTTATTTGCAGAAACAAAAACTCCTTGGTCTACAACTAAAAAAAACTGTCGCAATGCAGTAAGACATAGCTGAGAAAAAATAAATAAGATTACAGGATAAAGTCATGCCAATGTGTGCTAGGTTTCCTTAAGTTTCTATCTTTCTATAAATGAGTCAGGAGTAAAAACAGGCAAACTATGAACAAAGCAACTAACTTCAGAATAAACGTTTGGGTCAACGGCTAAAGATTATATTATAAAGATCAAATAATGGATCAGATAATTACCTGCATGTTCATCAGATGGTGCCGCTGTGTTTAAATCGCTCCTTTAACAGTCGTCATGCAGAAAAGATTAAACTGAATGTGGCCAAGTATTTTAGTGGCACGAAAAATTCACTTTATATTGTTGTAGAACATAAATATCAGTTTGAACTATTGATGATTGTAGTAGATGATACTGATGAGTATGGAGACCCGTTTCTGAATTATTTAGATGGAATTTCAAACTATTGGGTAGCTGTGTAAAAAAAAAAAAGTATTTTGATTTGTTTAAACCTAAACTGAAGACCTTATTTTAACCCAAAACATCAGTTCATTATTCAGATTAATTAATTACTTTATATTTAAATCAGGGTTTATCAAAGTGATATTTTTAGAGTGAATGCTCTTCCTGCTGCTTTATAGCGTATTTAATTGTACCATCAACAGTTTTAGCCATAGACATAAGAATAGACGCCTCATGGACCGCTCTCGCCTATTGTCGCTGACGAGATTTAGGGCGGCCATCTTGGAGCGGTA
>NW_015117873.1:0-3424 GCF_001443285.1 Poecilia latipinna
ATTATCACTTCTTTACTTGATCTATAACCACAACAGCATAATATGAAATCAAACTAAATATGAAATCTAGCTAAAAACCTGCAGTGACAGACGGATAAAATCACTGAATGTTTTTGGAGTTTCTGTGGCTGCATTTTAACACGGTCCAGTTCTTATGTCTTATGTAACTGTTCTTCTGTTGCTCTTCATTTGCAGAGTCATGTGGGTGAAACCAAATATTTCAGCTGTCTTAAATTATCTGGCATGAAGAGGAAATGACTGCCTCCTCTGCATGCCATCAATGGTTTAGTAAGGAAAACTGATGATAAGATAGCAATTACTTGTTGTAATTACTATAAGAAGTTGAAAAAAGTTAATAAAATAACTTAATTTATTGTTTGTTTAAAAGTAAAGACACTTTAATTTCACTTCTTTTTATTATGGTTACAGTTTCTTGTTTCATGAACTACATGCTGTTTTCAGTTTTAACATTGCCTTCAAAGACACAAAAATTACTGCCACCATTAAGCTCAATAGCAATCCAACACAATATATATTATATAAAAATCATGACAGCAATCCTGATTAACTGAACAAAAAGTCAGACACCTGAACCACTAGTTAGACAGAAATAGATTCACCAATGATATATTATTTAAACAAACTCAGAAAAAGTTGTCCAAGTTAAATAAATGTTGCTGAAAACAATATATACAATTTAAGGTAGAAGTAAATATTCCTTATTGCGACTGGGCTGATCCAAGACGTCATCCTTGACTTTCTTCATCTCTTATGGTTTGATGATGCGAATTTTCATGGAAAACTGTGATAAACCATTTCCTTTGAGGTACTGAAAATCAAAACAAACCATCTTACCACCAAATAATGTTAAGGCTATTTAAATTTATGCTAAATGATAAGTAAAACCTACAAAAATATAAACTTTTTCACAGGTTAGCCTCACCTCTGCTAAAACCTCTTGCATCTCTGATTCTGACAGTTTTCTTTGAGAAGTTAATTGTACTTTCATTGTAGAGACATAACCTGTTGACCCAGAAACAAATTATAAACAGGTTACCATTAAATTATGTTAACAAAATGTCATCATTTACATAAACATCTGCAGCATTTTCAACTACAGTTCAGCAACAAACAACGGCATAACAATGATTATAAATGGAAAAAAGCATTACCACTTAGTTACCAGTAAGACATTACTATCCTTGGAGAAACCTCATTGGCAGCTGGCCATACGAAGAAACTACTATTTTTGTGAAAAGTAGTAGATGTAGCTGAGCTGATTTTTGTTAGTTCCTCTGTATTTTTTTTTTTTTACATTTTTGTTGCATTTTTTAGGATTTGGTTATAACTTCTGGGCATCAAAAGGTTTATGACTATTTCTGTTCTTGTTTTATGATCCATACCTTGTGATGTCACTATGTATTGTGCTAGTAAATAAGATTTTTTTAAAACTTAAGATTTACTAGACAGTGAAAATGATTTCCCTTTATGCATTGTGGCTTTTTGTTGCTGCAGGATGCTGCACAAAGCATACCAAGACAATAAATCGACTGCGCCTCATGCTTTTGTGTTTTAGATATATGAATGTCAACTTTTATTTGTCGCAATTTTGTGGTATTTTATTAAAAGTGACTTTTTATGCTTCCTTGAACAGGTTAGGATACATCTTTGGGATTTACAAAATATGTTCATCACATTTTTGCACAAATTCCTTCTCAGGTAATGAGGTTTCAGTCTAATCAGTTCTTCCTGTTTTGAGCTCCTTTCAGGATGAGCCTGAGTTTGGTAAATGTAGGGCAGTGCCTGCTGATTTCTAATGTTGCTTTCCAAATGTTTTAGAAACTGATAATTTTTCAAATACTACAAAACATTAACTTATTGCCAAAAACAAGCTGGGTGTTATTTTTTTTTTTAAATTTTTTTAAGTGTGTGGGATGTTTTTAAAAGCAGTTAAAACCAAATGGAAGTACAAAAATGTGCAAAAATATTAATTTTACATAAAACTGCCCTCTCTGTTTGTAACCTCACTAATCAGAGAAGTATCTACTTGCAGGTAAGACAATATGTTGATATTACAGCTATTGACTGTGGACAACAAATCTGTTTTTTTATGGAAGAGTGGAAAGACTGTTGGCTTGTCAAGATAATTCCATGTAAAATCACTTTGATAGTTGACCACAAGAGGGCGCTCACTGGCAAAATGGTATGTGAGAAATCAACACTTTGCAGGACAAAATCTCTAAGCTTGCAACCATAACTACATCACAGGTTTTGATAAAATATGTTAGATTGTGCTTTACATAAATGTTTACAATTATTACCAATTACCCCAATATTACCACTGTATTACTGTGTTGTTGTAGGAAAATCTTAAAGTGAACTATATGAACAAAAAATTGAATGTTGGTTGTAAAATTTGTTGTTCATTAAAATAATATTTATTTATTTTAGTCCTACGGGAGTCAGATTTTAGTGATACTTGCTTGTTTTTATAGTATAAGACTTTATCAAAATGCAACAAAAAGTAAAAACAGATTTCATAAACAGGTTTACTAATGAAAGGGGAAAAATAACTAGCAGGTATCTTACAAATGGATTTACTTACGTGGTTCTTTAGTTGAAAGTTGATCAGATTCCAGCATGATAGTGGTTGTCAACATAAAAATGAGAATATATACGGATGAATTAACAATCATTTAATATATACTGTAAAAAACATTTACTGTAAAAAACAAGAAGATTTTAACTGTTAAGTAAAATATAAATAATCTAATTACTTTCTTCACTTTGTGGCAGTTATTTATTTAAATCTGACAAAAACTGTTAGCAGTAAAATCTACTTATTTGACTTAAATAAAACTAAATAAATTTGTTGATGTACATTTTGTCAGAGAATTTAAATATAATCAACAGTTTTTAAGTGAAAAGCATTTCCTGTGAAAATCTGCCTTCTAGCAGTCTGAGGACATTTCTGTAAAAAAAAAAAAACTTGTCCATTGACCATTGAGGAGAACATACTATTTTTTAAATAATATCTAAATAATAATAAAAGAAAAACATCAAAATTGTTTGTCAAAATTGATTCTACTTTTATGTTATAGACAGTCAAAAACAAACATCTTGGTACAATGAAAATAATTTGAAACCTAAACTTGCCAGGTGTTTAATAATAATTTTGGTTTAACTGTAGTTTTAATATCTCACTGGCCTCTTGACTCTTATATGTATGGTTATCAATACTCAGTTTGTATCCATTTATACATTATAAATAAATAAATAATCTCACCAAGGAAAGCTACGAGTTGTACTCCACTGCTTCTGATGCCCTCAAACACAGAGAAGAGAGTGAATGTGTATTTGGTTCCAGCAGTGAGAGATGAAACTGTGTAGTTCACTGGTCCATCTCTATCTGGTGCTCTGATGT
>NW_015117873.1:6746-13072 GCF_001443285.1 Poecilia latipinna
TTCCACTGCAGAGTGATGCTGCTCTTAGATTGTCCCGACTTTGTAAATCCTTCTGCATTTTGAGGAGCTGATAGAGAAAAAGGAGATGCTCAGAAATAGCACAGCTTAGATTTTTGTATTTGGATTTTCTTGCATATCTTTGAGTTGCCAGTATCTTATTTGTTGTTTACAGAAACAAATGCCCAGGTCAATCAAACAGATATGTAAAGCAAATAGAATATATGATAGTTTTTTTCTGCCATCTAAGTTTTAAACAGATCATTCATCTTTTCATCACATTTTTTCACCTTACAAAACTTCTTCAATTTGCTTTATGTTTCCAACCATCTATATAATCCTTTTAGATATCTTCAAGTCTTTCCCAGGGTTTTCTCCCATTTGTACCTCATTCAAATGACTCAAACATAGTGCATCAAAGCTCACTACTTTTGATGCAGAGAACTGATGTCTCAGCTCTGATGGAGTTTCTCTCGTCTCTGAAGGTGAGCTTAGTCACCTAAACAGAGAGCTTGATTAAGTTGTTTGCATTGGGATCTCATTCTTGCAATCATGATCCATATCTCACAAGGAAGGTTGAAGCAAAGAACGACTGAATATTTACTCTCAACTCCTCATGGAACAAGAAGCGTGTTCTGATTGTTCAGAGGATTGTTGAAAACATAATAAATTAATGTTGAGGAAGCAGGAGCAATCATGATTCTCTGTTGGACATGTAGTTTTCATTTTCTTGTTTTGATCACAGGAGCACATATATAGGTACATAGAACTATAAACACCACGTATAAAACAATGTTATAGTTTGTATGTTTTCAAAAATGATGACAAACTAAATTGAATTTTCTCATCAAAATAATACCTAAAGAAGGGATGATGTGAAAAGTTACTTTGCAATTCAAAGATGGAGTGAAATTTCTTACCTGTGACAGCTGTCAGTTGCGCGCCACTGTTTCTTACATTTTCAAATACATGGAAGAGAGTGAATGTGTATCTGGTTCCAGCAGTGAGAGATGAGACTGTGTGGTTTACTGGTCCATCTCCATCTGGTGCTCTGATGTTCATCTCTGTGCCACTAAGCTGGAGAACAAAGCTGATGTTGTTCATCTTGTTCCACTGCAGAGTGATGCTGCTCTCATTTTGTGCCAATACTCTAAAGGGAAGTTCTAACACACATAATTACAACATGCATTAGAAATATGAATCTAGAATAATGCTTAATTCTTTTCCTGTAATTGAAAAGTACAATATTACCTGCACAATATGCCAGCCAACATGCAGTTGGCTTTTGAAGTTTGTAGACATAGTATCCAGAACAAAGTTTGACCTGAATGGTGTGTGAGGGGAAATGGCAGCAGGAACCATAAAAGGCATTACACACAGTGCGATTCACGATTTCATTAAGCTGGACTGGATGAGGCTCAGTTATCCACAAAGGAACATGAGTTCCGCATCGGTTTTCTGCTACACATTTCTCTGGAATCTGAGCGCTGGTCTGACCTAAGTAAAAGCGATACCAACCACTCCAGGCAATGTTTGCATCACAGCGTATGATTGTTTGGTCTGTATTCTCTGTTGAACGCCAGGCATCATTCACCACAGTGTAGGTGGCACAGGGGTCAAGGCATTCAGCAGTTCCATTGGTGGTGATGCACTCTGTGCCAGAAGGACAACACTGACAGCCGGAACAAGGTGGCGTTTGCTCATCTTCAAATACAACATGTGGGTTAAAACAGAAAATATAAGATTAAATACATCAAATACTTTGTTTTTTCTGCACCTTCAGTGACACTACTTTTGTGGCTTCAGTCAGAGGAAGTCATTAAAATTCAAATCAGTTCAATTATATAGCGCCAATTCACAACAACTGTCATCTCAAGGCATTTTACAAAAAAATAAAAATAAATCATTTCAATTCAATCATGCATACATTCTAATTGATCTCAGTTATCAATCAAACAGTACAGGAGTGGTTCCTAAAGATTTTCTTCTGTGACCCCCCTTTGGATTACAATAACCCCCTCCACCTAAAAAATTAAAATAAAAAATCAACTGGGCACACACATCGTTCAACCAGACATAAACCTATACACATATTTTGTTTTCAAACTCCACTGAAGTTTATTTCACACTTCAGGCTACAACAAAACAAACAACAAACCATCTTTACAGTGAAACAGTTTTGTGTAACTGTTTGTTCTATACTGAAGAGAGTTTTCTTTATTGTCAGTGTTATTTTATTTGTCAGAATGGGGTTAAAACATGAACAGCTCCCTGAGAGTTTTGTTTTTCTTTTTCAATCATCGCACCGCTCCCCTCCCCTTGCAATGGCACTGCACCCCCACAAGGGGGCACGCCCCACACTTTGGGAACCACTGCAGTACAGTAAGCTCAATTAATTATTCAAACTGATTTAAAAAGTTTTTATCTCAGGAAAATCAGTAGATTGAATCAAGTCTTTGAGCAAACTCATGTATTTTTCTTGCTAATCACTTTGAACTAAATAAACCACTGCATTAAACTCTGGTTGAAAGAATTTTTCAATAGACATGCTGCGGCTAATAAAATCAATCCTAAAATATTTTATTGTTTATCAGTAAATTAAATGCCAGTCTCTCTTCTACAGCCGGACAGGTACATGTTGCATTCCAACTGCAACCTATTTCTCTATAGTGACTAAACAAGACATGTTTAGGACAAAAATCAGAAAGTTCTCACGCTCCATTTCGGTTTGAAACTGTAGATTCTATTAGGTTTCAGAGATTACACCACAAAGGCATATTTCATGACCAGGAAAAACATTTTTCACTTTGCTGCCCTTCACAGGAGACTCATGTTTAATTACTTGCTACACAGCAGGTTTTAGATTTAGATTGAAGCCAAGAGAAAAAAAAAATTGCAAATTGTTTCTCAAACTTGGTTTCAGAGCCCTTGGGAAAAAAAATCATAATTTCTGTCTTAAGTGCTCCTACAGCTAAAAAAGAAAATAAATTAATCATTGAATAACCAACGAACAGACAGCAATTAAAACTGTCAGGAATTTGGACCGTTATCTGTTTGGTTGGTGCCTTCTTCCAGAGTTCCTCCAGAGGGCGCCATAGGACGGGTACCCAGAGGGTGTTTCTCCACAGGTGGGCTTCTACACACCTGCAGATCATCGGTGATCACCAGCATTATATCAGGAGCCGGCTGCCAGTCCATTGATTATTGAGCCTATTACTGATTATTGAGTAACACCGAAGCCCTCTGCATTCTCTAGTGATGTTTGTGTCTCTGAGAAATATGGAGTGAAAATTGTCTCAAAATATCTGTGCATGTGTAAAAGTATCTGTGCCATAGTATCTCCCTAGACAAACCTTCCTGATCCCCCCTGTGTTTTCCCTTAGGCATTCTCCCTGCTGGATTCCCTTGAAATCCTGGTACCTTCTGATGTGGAAATCCTACTTGAATGAATTTCTGCTAATCTTCCCCAGTTAAAAACAAACTCTGGATCAACTGTTCAACAACTGGAGGCCTTCTAGCTGCAACACCCTCCTGCAGACCTGCAGGAGGGTGTTGGGTTCCCAGCATGTGAAAGGTCTGACCTCGAGGAGGGGCTGTCGAGAAAAGTCGAGCTCATCCCACTTCCCCATGCTGGAGATTTTAGTTTAATAATAACAATGAATAAAGTTATCTTTAAAACTGATTACACAGGTGACATCAAGACCCAACAGTAGAGTCAGACGGTAATAATATTAATCTGGTTGTGTGTGTTGTTATTGTGTCCTGCAAACTTTGCTTAGATTCTACTTTTTTCTATTTAATCATAAAAAATCATAATCAGGCAGAAAGAGAGTCATGGAACAGGAAGAGCAGGTTTCCTGAAAAAAGAGGAAGTTTCCAGCCTGCAGTGATTAAAAATAGTTCAGATTGCTCATTCAGGGCATTAAAGGTTTAAAGAATAAAATCTAAACATTTTGAGTAATTGGATAAAACCCAGAGTAAAATACTTAAATTAATAATGATAACTTATGATTAAACCAATAATTAGTATTGGTTTAACCAGTGGTTGATGTTGGTTTGATTATAAGAATATTTACACTTAGTCTTATACTTATGGAAGTACTTAAAGGTGAAAGAAGTAACTGTGACTTTGGTGTCAAATAATTGGAATAATGGATTATTCTTGGTTTCTTTTCAGAAATGTCTGTAATAACTCACATTATGATTATAATAAGAGTAACTAATAAGTAATGGTTATTATAAAATTATAAATGAATGCTAAATCAGAGAAACTAAAGGTTATGAATGTGATTTTGACATTGAACTTGAAATGTGGTGAAATGTGTAACTGTAACTAAAGGTCACTGATGTTGTGTTGGAGGTAGATGGTAGGTGATAGAAAGAGGAACCGAAAGGGGAGCAGAGGTGACCAAGACATTAGGTCATCAGAACAGACATCATGTCTCCAAGATAGTGATGGATATGAGATCATCTGTCCAAGCAGTCAGTACGGAAGAAACAGGAAGTGAGATTTTTGAGATGCATGAAGGAAACAGGTGCAGAAGGCAAACAGAGAACTTCAGAAAGTACAGTTCCAAGGAAAAGGCAAGTTCATCTGAAGGTTGAGGCCAACCAAAAGGCAGTTGACGTCAAGGAAAAACGTACGTGAGGAAAGTTGTGTGGCTGCTGATAAGAATAAAAAGACACCAGACAGAAGAATCGGGGTTCTTTGTTTCGCAGCGTTAGAGTCAAGCACACAAGGAGATGCAGAATCAACGGAGGGCTGCTTGCTGATACCCCGGGACGATGAGACTACTCGCTGCACAAGAAAGGAACAAGATCCGTTTACCCACAACCCGGGATTCTGATTCGACTGCGGCCCCACGCTCAACCCAAAAGATTCCAACGATGCTGCAGTGGACATGGGGAATAGACAAAGATCATATTTGGATAAAGAACTGAGTTCGTTGAGGATTCTCACCAGTTCAACTTTGGATCTATTCTAAAAGGATTCTGCCAAGACAAAGACAGGACTCCATCCATGGACGTTAAAGTTCTCTGCTGCCAAAGATCATCTCTGCATCTGGGTTCGAGTAATACTGCCTCCCCCAAAGCCTCTATTTAGATTAAGACACAGTGTAGGGTTAGAAGTAGGAGTAATTTCTGAAAATTCTTAAAAGTATTAATTTCTTAATCTTTTATTGATATGCTGTATGTCTTTTTCCTTTGCTAAAGCTTGCTAATAAAATACTAAAGTCTAATTGATGCTGTGGACAGTTAAATTAATTGAGTCAACAAAAAATTAATTCTTCTGATTAATGTGAAATTAATGTTAATGGTCCTAGTAAATTAG
Organism: Poecilia latipinna; assembly: GCF_001443285.1. Classification (NCBI taxonomy): domain Eukaryota; kingdom Metazoa; phylum Chordata; class Actinopteri; order Cyprinodontiformes; family Poeciliidae; genus Poecilia; species Poecilia latipinna. Next base: position 12,076 of record NW_015117873.1, read on the forward strand.
GGTGGCTTCGTACGTTCTTTAGTTCAGATAAATAATGACCCTGGGACTTATTCCTAGTCGCTAAAATTATCTAAGCTGTAACAAGTGCACGTTAATAACAGAGAAAGAGCTACCGTGAACAGACGTGGTTTATGAGCTCGGACACCGGCGGGGCTACTCCGATGTCTGAATCATGGACTGAAGCGGGTCATAACGTCTGGATGAAGGTAGTTAGAGCTTAGACGAATCTTTCTCGCTCCCAGCTTAAACAAAAGTTCTCTACATTCTTATTTGCGGTAATACCCAGGAATTAGAGGCTTTTCGGACCCGTGAGATGGAGAGCTGGTCAGTAGTCAGTCCGCTGGAGTTTGGGAGGAGTTAGGGGCGTGGCTGAGTACTGTGGATTAACAATATATATGGTCCATCTCTCCAGTCCCAAGACCCCAGGATTTTCCCTGACAATCCCATAATTGTCTTTCAATAAACCTTATAAAATCTTATTGTTCTTCATGGAGTTTTGAGCACCAGAGTCAGACATCATCACACAAACAAATTTTTGAAAAAGTCCCTCTTTCATAATACAATATAAAGTCTTACCAGTCGCTGCAGTAATGCTGACTCCACTGCTTCTGATGTTCTCTAACACAGAGAAGAGAGTGAAAGTGTATTTGGTTCTAGGAATCAGAGATGAAACTGTGTAGTTCACTGGTCCGTCTCCATCTGGTGCTCTGATGTTTGTCTCTGATTCATTAAACTGGAGAACAAAGTTGATGTTGTTGTTGATTTTATTCCACTGCAGAGTGATGCTGCTCTCATCTTGTCCTGACTTTCTAAATCCTTCTGCATTTCGAGGAGCTGATATAGAAAGAGGAAATGTTCTCAAAAGGTACAGTTTAGATTTATGGAGTTGCGTTTTGTGGCTTTTAGAAAGACCATATCTTTCTGCCGCCTACATATTATTGATCCTTTCATTGCATCTCTTTACCTTACAAGACTACGTCATGTTGATTTATGTATC
>NW_015117874.1:0-308 GCF_001443285.1 Poecilia latipinna
CCTTTGGCCCCTCCGACAGGTGGTGAGCCTATCGGAAGGGGGACCCACGTCTCCTCTTTGGGCTGAGCCCGGCCGGGCTCCGTGGGTAAAAGCCCGGCCACCAGGCGCTCGCCATCGTGCCCCACCTCCAGGCCTGGCTCCAGAGTGGGGCCCCGGTGACCCTCGTCCAGGCGAGGGAACACTAAGTCCAACATTATTTCTCATCATCGGGGTCTTCGGGCTGCGCTTTGTCTGGTCCCTCAACTAGGACCTGTCTGCCTTGCTGCCTTGGGTGACCCTACCAGGGGCATTAAGCCCCAGACAGCATA
>NW_015117874.1:4561-9354 GCF_001443285.1 Poecilia latipinna
TAGAAAGTACCCATTATTAAGGCTACTTAAGTAAAGTACAGATACATGAAAATTTTACTTAAGTACAGTAACGAAGTACTTGTACTTCGCTACTTCCCACCACTGCAGCCCAAGGAGGATCTTGACTGTATTCACATGATTTTAATTGTATTTCTTATTTATGGAAACACTGAAATTGCGGAATATCAAAGTTTTATGCATATTTGTAATGGAAACAGATATTGAGGGGTATTTTGGACTAAAGGTTCTGACTGGGACATCCCTACTTTGCACACCTGATTGCTGAAGGTTATTGCATGAACTGAACAATGAATGGATCAATGTCTCTGGGAATGATCTTTTTAGTGTCTTAGTCTAAACTCAAATGCATATTAAATTTGACCCATTGAGATTTGGTTAATTGTCAAATTCAGGGTTCAGAGCGCTTCGTCAAAGCATCTGAACATTTATCAACTCATGGATTCAGACATGAACATCCAAAACACATTGAGCTACACACAGTTAAGTTCATTCTAATAATGTTTCTCACAAATTGACTCATCATTACATGTGGGATGTGATCTGATGATTTTTGCTGTGATTTGCAAAGCAGTGCGTGTTGGCCTACACCTGAAATATTCCCCCTTTCTTGCAGGTCGTCTCATCTGTCCCACTGAACTTGGATGGGAAGGCCGCTCCGGGTCAGGTTCCCACTGGGAGTGTTTGTTATGAAAGAAATGGAGTAAGCAAAGAAACACTTTCGTTGTTATTATTTTAGTTAATTTGTTTTCCAAACCCCCTTTAATGCTGTTGGATGTTGACTGCAGGAGGTTTTTTATCTGACATATACTCCTGATGATGTGGAGGGGAATGTCCCTTTGGAGACGGGCGACAAAGTCAGCTTTTACATGGAGACAAACAAGCAGTACGTTTTAATATGAATTCAGATCATCGTGGCTTGGACTTGATTTCATAGTAACAGCCTGTTTGTGTTTCAGTACTGGTGCAGTGAGTGCTCGCAATATTCAGCTTGTGAAGAAAAAGCAGGCGAGGTGCCAGGGTGTGGTATGTGCTACAAAGGTAAGTGTTGCTTTATAACAAAGATGTATAATGCTGCAAAAGTATTTGATTCAAATCTCAATGTACTTTATTGGCATTTTATGCAGTGGAATCGTACGAACTCTCCTTTTCTTCCACTTCAAAATTCTACATGAATGTAACATTGTGGGCGTCTGGCTAATGAAATCCCTGTCATGTGCATTAAAGGTTGTTGTTGCAACCTAATAAAAGTTCAGAGTGTGAATACCTTTTAATTCTACTGCTTTTGGAATCATTGTAAGTATCAAAGTTGTGTTTTTGTCATTCAGGAGGCCTTTGGGTTCATTGAGAGGGCAGATGTGGTGAAGGAGATCTTTTTTCACTACAGCGAGTTTAAGGGCGACCTGGAGGCTCTTCAGGCTGGAGATGATGTGGAGTTCACCATCAAAGACAGAAACGTGAGCTGCTTTTTCTGAATAAAACATTAATCTGTGCTGCTGAATGTCCACCTGACCGATTCCTGTTCCCACAGGGGAAGGAAGTAGCTACGGACGTGCGCCTGCTCCCTCAGGGGACCGTCATCTTTGAAGACATAAGCATTGAGCAATTCGAAGGCACTGTTGTTAAAGTTATTCCCAAGGTTCCCACGAAAAACCAGGTGATTAGAATACTAATACAGAGCAATTTAAAAGGAAACCAAAGAGAATAGAAATGTATAAACTGGACATGCTAACAAGTCCTTTCTGTTCCTGTAGAGTGACCCTCTGCCTGGCCGCATCAGTACGAGGATCGGTTTCTCTGAGAAGGAGCTTCCTTTTGGAGAGAAGGACACAAAGTCTAAGGTGACTCTTTTGGAGGGAGACCACATTCAGTTTAACATCTCCACTGACCGCAGAGACAAACTAGAGAGGGCTACAAACATCGAAATCCTCCCAGACACCTTCAACATGACCAAGGAGACCCGTGAAATGGTTTGAGTTTTATTTTGTTCTGACCTTTTGTTCATCAAGCAGAGTGTCTGATCCTCAACCCTCGCTCTCCCTCAGGGCGTGATTGCAGCCATACGCGACGGCTTCGGCTTCATAAAGTGCGTGGATCGAGATGCCCGAATGTTCTTCCACTTCAGCGAGGTCCTGGAGGAAAGCCAACTGCACATCTCGGATGAAGTGGAGTTCACTGTTGTGCCTGTAGGTTCTGTTAAGCTTTTCACAAAAGTATGTATTACCTGAAACTGGCTAAAGCGAGTATATTCTGATTTGTTTGTCACTTACCAAACTGAAGGAAATGTCGTTGGCAGGATATGCTGTCTGCTCAGAGAAACCATGCAGTTCGCATTAAGAAGCTTCCCAAAGGGACGGTGTCCTTCCACACCCAGTCTGAGCAGCGGTTTGTGGGCGTCGTGGAGAAGGAAGTCGTGTCGGCCTCCAACAAGAATGCGAGCCCCAGCAAGGGAAAGGAGAAGGTACGTTTCTGCACTAACTAGGAGTATCTTCCCCAAACCTGCCCTACTTGTTTTCCAACCATTGTTGTAGTTTTTCGTCCCTCTTCGCCACCTCCTCTCAGTTTTTAGTTCTAATGCTGGTCTTTGTTTTCTCCCTCAATGACCTCCCCCTGCTCATGCTTCTTTGGTTAGAAAAAAGACAAGGTAGGACCGGCATGAAGCCACTTGTTTTAGAGAGAAACTAACATTTAGCATAAAGAATGCCTTAGTTTTGTGTCTCAGTTGACCAGTCTTAATTATAAAACTTTTTACCATATAAGGCATGCTGTCTAATAGTTTACAGTTTCTCTGATTTTTTTAATTTATTTATTTATTATTTAAGGGGAAAGTTGTAGAAAAGGTTTGTGTTCAGGCCTCAGGCCCTTTCATATATTTGTTTATAGTCGGCAGCATGGTATTGCATTACCTAGTCCTAAAAGGGCTGTACAATATAAATCAAACGGCAATTTCTGCAAGAATTTAAATGGCGGCTGTGGGTGATGATGCAGGGCTGGGCGATGTAGCTTAAATTATTTATTTTTTCCTCTAAAAAAATTACAAATGGCAGAAAATATTTTTAAAAAGTGTCTTTTATTTCAATCATCTCCCCTGTGAGTTTACCTAAATTTGAAGTTGAAATAAACAGAAGCTGTAAAATGTTCTTGTCAAACAAGATGGTAGTTCTTGGGCATGATGACATCAGTATGAACTATGGAAACACAAGGAATCCACTGGAGAAAAATATTTTCCAAGAATTAAATTTTCAAAAACTGAAAAGTTAAATAAAAGATTATTAAATTGTTCATTTATTTCAATAACTCAATTGATTAAGTAAAACCCATTGATAACACATATTGAAGTTATGTTTAGTTTTTAGCTTACAGCAAATGAAAACAAGGCAATTGAAATCAATAAAACAATTTTAATTTGGAGGGCTTGTTTAATATCGTCTTTTAATCTGACACAACGGCTTTATTAAAATATGATTGCATCTATCATACCAACATTTTCTTTTTACACAAACATTTTATGTAATGCTCATATTGAGGACTTTACATAAACTCTGGCTCCATATTTCTGCCGTGTCACCTTCCTGTCTTGGCAGCTGTCTCTAATACGACTGAACTTTGCATGTTTCAAAATAACTCGAAGAAAATATGAACATCAACGCGGGCATAAGAAGTTGATGATCTGAGTAATCTGCTCATTTTCTTTGTTAGAATTGGAATAGTTTGTGTTGTAATGCCAGTAGCTAAACCTTAATTATGCAGCCCTATGCTGTAGGCTCTAACCACAAGCTGATGCTAACAGCCACAGCTACTGTAGAATAATATAACGCACACACTAGCTGTGCTCATGCTTTCAGACTGTTTTCACTTTTTTGTCATGTAATGCTACTGGTTTAGTTGTTTTTCAGACATTGCCATCTTTCACCTCCCTTGTGAGGAACTTGTCTTTCATTCTTTAAGTTCTCAGGTGTTGCACATATTTAAAGGAACAGTAATAAGTGCAGTATGCTCTTCTGTCTGTAGGAAGCTGAGGAGGGAGTGATTGCCTATGAAGACTGTGGTGTGAAGCTCACTGTGCCGTATCATGTTAAAGACCTGGAGGGAGGAACTTTCCCTCAAGCTGGAGAGAAGGTAATAATGAAACATGGTGTAAAATTAAATGCAATTTTTGTTAACGACTTGTCTTTATTCTATGCAGTATTCAAAATTCATGAAAATATACAAATAAACAAATAACTCTTTTAAATGATAAAAATTTTATTGCCTAAATGCAATAACAGCATATTTTAGTGAATGTTTGATAATTTGTAGCACAGCATGGAACTAAAACTACATTCCTAACACGAACATGTGAAAAGCTCAGGCCTTTCTGTTGTAAGGCAGATCTCCATTCATCCATTTTCTGTTCACCCTTGTCCCTTATTGGGGTCAGGAGGGCTACTGGTGCCTATCTCCAGCTAATGTTCTGGGCGAGAGGCGGGGGTCACCCTGGACAGGTTGCCAGTCTGTCACAGGGCAACACAGAGAAAGACAGGACAAACAACAATGCACACACTCACACCTAGGGACAATTTAGAGAAACCAATTAACCTGACAGTCATGTTTTTGGACTGTGGGAGGAAACCGGAGAACCTGGAGAGAACCCATGCAGAAGTTCTCCCCGTGCAGCCCACAGTGGTACAAGGCAGATCTGTTGATTTATTTTTTTAATTTACCAATTAATAATTTCATTGACCAAGGTGTTTTTTAGGAGCTTTTTACCACTCTTCACCTTTGAACCAGGTGAA
>NW_015117874.1:12735-17600 GCF_001443285.1 Poecilia latipinna
CAGTTTTGGTTTAATTACTGTTCTGAGTGTGTTGTTCTTTCAGCAAATGGCCTATTTTTTATTCTGCATGCTCCAGTTAACAATTATTTCAATAATTAATGATGATCAATCAGCCCTAGTTGTGCCCGAAGTTGTAGACTGAAAGCTAATTCATCATAAGTCTACTCATACTTGAATGAAAACCTGTAAAAAGTTTCTGTGATGAACTGTTTGTCCAATAGGTGGAGTTCTGCATCAATGAAGTGAAGCGAACGGGCCATCAGAGCGCAGTTTCCATCAGGGTTCTCAACCGCAACGCCTCCAGCTCCAGACGGCTGCACGGATTTGTTGCTGCACTGAAGGATAACTTTGGCTTCATCGAGACAGCAAACCATGACCAGGAAGTTTTCTTTCACTACAGGTAGAGTAGCTCTGGGTGGAGTCATTGGTTGGGGGTGAACATGTGGAAAGTGCCACCATGTTTTGGTTTTTCTTTCAGTGAAATGTGTGGGGATGTGGATAATTTGGAGCTGGGTGACACGGTGGAATATACTCTCTCTAAGGGGAAAGGAAACAAAGTTAGTGCTGAAAAGGTTACCAAGGTGGCTGCAGGTAAGGGAGGATGACTTGTTTTTATTCATTTTAATATTGGTTATCATGTCTTTTATATTATAAATTTTTCTTTGTTTAGTGAATGGTACTGGTGACGATGTTGGTGCGTCCGTGTTGGCGGGAAAAATCATCCGTCCCATCCGCAGCGTGGATCCCTCCCAGACTGAATACCAAGGACTCATTGAAGTGACTGAGGAAGGTCTGTGTCGCGTTAGAAAGCAGCACAGCTACAACCTACAAACACATCCAGTCAGGTTAACATGAGTAGGTTTGGTTTGTTCCCAGGTGAAGACAAGGGGCAGAACTATCCCTTTGGAATCATGGGGATGACGAACAAGGCAGACTGCCTGCAGAAGGGGGAACATGTTAAGTTCCAAGTTTGCACAGTCACCCAGACTGGCCAGAAGATGGCATGCAACGTTGTTCCTCAGCGCAGAGCTCCAGTGGAGTGCGTCAAGGACCAGGTAGAGTTCACCAGACAGGAGTGACCTTGCATGCTGGATTTTACTGTGCTGCTTCGTATGTAGGGCTACAGGAAAACTGAGCTTCAGGCCTGTCACAATGTAAAACTTGGTGGATGATACACTGCCTTGTAAATTATTGCAATATACCATAATATTTAAGCTTTGAGACTATTTTCAAGTATAATCATAATGGCATAAAAATGTAAGTTTGCCCTTTCAAAGGCCAGCAAACTTTAATTTAGTAAATTTGTATCCCTGCAGCACATTTTAAATAAAGTAACCAAAGCAACAATAACTAAAATGGATTATGACATATGTGCAACCAAAGTTACATTTCAAAAAATATTTTACTTAGACAGGGAAAACGGGTAAAAGTGGCAGGTAGTGCAAACCAGCTGCTTTGTACTGGGCATTTTCTCAATAAGCTTGTTTTTCAACGATACTGAAGGGGAGCATCTCTTTGAGTATTATGGTCCAAATGGAAAATAATTTATCATGCGATTAATTCATTGATTATTATGGCAGGCCTAGTTAATTGCAATCCTTCTTTTTGACAGCTTTTAGCTTTTACTTTCTCCAACCCCCTCCTTCACATTCCGTGTCGGCTAGCTACACGCAGACTTGTTGCCATAGCAACAAACAGCTCCACTATACGCATGAAAATTCAACACCATAAAACCCACAAACGTTTCCCACACAAAGGGCAACACATTCAGTCCTTAACAGTTACATGATTTCAGGCTTGATGTTTATTTTGGGATTATAAAATGATCATCTGAACACAGCGGTGGTTGATTAGCTCATTTAAACAGGTGCTCTAATTGTAATGATGATCTGACAGAGTTGGTGTGTTGGTCACCGAAACACTTAATTTCCTCTGCACTTGGACGTTTGTTTATTTAAACTTTTCAATGACCTGTGATACCCTTGAACCTTGTAATTGAGTTGTCCCAATGTTGTCAATTAGTAGCAAACTAATATTCTATTGAGAATAAAACATTGGCTTGTGAAATTGGAATGTCATTGCATTTTACTGATATTCTTTAAAAAAAAGATATATCCTAAGTCTTATGGATTTAGGATAAGCCCTGAAAATAGTGCTTTCTGTTTTTAACATGCAAGGTTTTGGTCAAGATAAAGTCACAGTTAGACCTTCAAGTGAGTGGGATAAAGTTTTCTTACATGAGCGGTGATCTTGCATGCAGCTTTCTCACAGATCATAGATTATCAATCTATAAAAAGTTTGACCTGCCGATTTCGATTTTAGCCAGTACCATTTTTTTTGATTGAAATGTCGCTAAATATAGGAAGAAAGTCTCTGAGCTGGTAACAGTGGGGTCACTATTGATAATGACCAGCTTGCAGACATGACCTGGTGGCCAGTCTGTCAGTCAAACCTCTCGCTGCAGAGCAGGAGAGGAAAGTGGCTGATTTTTAGACCTTTACTGAAGTAGAAAAGATCAGAGGATGAGATCAACTTTATGTAGATATTGGCTGATCACCGATCTCTCAAAATTGAGGAAATCGGCGTGAAATTGGCTCAATTTTGTGTTGGTAGTAAAAATATTGTAGAGGTAGTAAAAACTAGTAAATTCAACTCTGGGATTCCTGTATAAACCTATTAAGAGCACATCTGCTCTGTCTTCAGCTTTCAGTATAAACCCAAAAATATCTTTCTGAGCAGATCATATATTTAGTGGCAGGTTTTAAAACAGAAGTCACACCGGTTATGATTTGATCCCTGTGATGATGCAGAGGAACGGATTGAAAATGAATGCCTGTTTACCTGGCTCCCCTCAGTTTGGCTTCATTACGTACGAGGTCGGAGAGAGCAAGAAGCTGTTCTTCCACGTGAAAGAAGTGCAGGATGGCGTGGAGCTCCAGATCGGAGATGAGGTGGAGTTTTCAGTTGTCTTCAATCAGCGCACTGGAAAATGTAGTGCCTGCAATGTACGCAGAGTTAGGTGAGAACCCACCATTAGACGCAGAGCCTTCCTGAAATGCAGGGCATGTTAAAGATGAACTTAAGCTGAAACAAATGGCTCTGACTGACGTGTGTGTGATGTCACAGTGAGGGACCCAAACCGGTGGCCACTCCACGTCCCGACCGCCTGGTGAACCGATTGAAGAGCATCACTCTGGATGACGCCAGCGCTCCTCGTCTGGTCATCCTGCGGCAGCCTCGGGGTCCCGACAATTCAAAGGTACACTGCACCTTTTCACTTTGCTACAACGCTCGTTGGAGTTTTCTTCATTTCAGTTTGTTAGGGACAGTGCATATTAATCTACATTGCAATGTAGATTAATAATCATATTTACAGTGCACAGCAGAGTAAATATGCAAAAGATAGCTGCATTTCATCCTAAGATAAGTAAGCAGAGCAAATAACCTCACTATGCAATTCACAGAACACAGCACACGTATGGAGGACCAAAACCAACATAATAAGAAATAAAAAAATCAATATATATTTTGATAAGAAATAAAAACATAAATATATATGTAGTGTTTTCTTTTCCTTACACGAGTTTCCGTCAAGTAATGTATATATTTTCTTTTTCCATTTCCCCTAAACATGCGTTTTGTCAAGAAAAATTAATATTTTGCTTTGTCTTTTTTTGCGTCTCCCTTTTCCATTTGCTGTATTTCTGCTGCATCAACATGTTAATGAGGAGAGCTGTCCAGCTCCTCTACTATTGGCCAACAGAGCTTTGGAACCAACGTCACTGTGTGAGACGTTGTTGGCCGTTCAGCTCGCTCAGTGCATTCTTTACAGGCCACAGACTAAAACAAACTTTATCCCGGTGGTTTTAATGTGTTGCCAAATGTCAAGTCACTTAGGGCCAGGCGTGAAAGTGGTTTTAAAGTCTTGGGGGTACTACGACAGAAGTATATGTATGAATATTTTGATAAGAGGTCGCGGTGGTTTTAGCCACTGGGCGGCGTTCAGTTTGTTACTTACTGCTGAGATCGACTTCCACGATCCACCAGTCGATCGTGATTGGTTACACACTGATTTCTAGTCAATGTGGCACACAATATGGAAGCTATTAAAGAAAACATTAGATTATTTAACATTAAAATTATTTAAAATATGACGACAATTTAAAAGAGGGTAGTCTGTTTCATGTAAAAGCATGAATTACCACCTTTTTTGTATCAGTTGGTCAGAAGGAAAGGCATTTCAGGGTTTCCCCCAGAAAACTTGCTAAGCCTGGTGGTCGGGGCGGTCCACCGTGTTTTTGTATTGAAAGATGTTAAGTAGACAATAAAAGTAAAACTAGAAAATTCCAGCAGAAATTTTAAGGTGCCTGCCACCTGTGCCCATCCCTTTAAACCCAGCATCTAAAATTTGTCATGAAAAATAGATATAAGCAGGTCTGACACACTTAAGCCAACACTAGCACAGAGTAGCTGTGACTACTGTCAGGTATATTATGATATACGTGTCACCATTGAAAAGCGAGACCGACGACTATAAGCGTCGCACATGTGCTTCTCAGTCATGGTCCAAAATAAAAAATATGAAGAAAGTTGGTAATAGTTAATTTCTAAAAACAATTTCAATTTTCATAGTAAAGATTTTAATTTACACTCAAAAATTCAGACAAATAATAATTTTATGTAAGCAAAACATGAGAAGTCACAGGAAATGTGTATTCTTCCCACAATGCATTGTGAGATCTGATTCAGCGCTGTGGGAATACTCACTGCCTCTGTCTGGGGGCCGTTGCTATGGTAATTAATTATCTGCACCTGGGCTGGCTCTCTCCCTGGTTTCTATACTTGTGAGACACCCAGCGTCGGTC
>NW_015117875.1:0-2309 GCF_001443285.1 Poecilia latipinna
AAATTCCCTCACTACATCGTCATTGCCACAGAGAAGCTGAAAGATATCGCGGGAGAGTTTTTTTTCCATGTTCTCAAAAAGGACAAAATCTATGTCTTTCACTTCCTTCCAGATTTTTGGTGCAAGTTTTCTCTGGACTGGTTCGGTGTGCTTCCTTTTGTAGCCTGCGTAGCTAGATCTATTACTAGATTTATAAATTAGTCTCCAAAGAATTTGTTGCACCATAACTCTCCTTTCCCTTTTGGTCCCACGTTTGAAACCCATCTTGTTTGCTTCCCTTAAAAATTCTTCAGGATCCGTGGTTTCCTGACTATAATCTTCACTCAGGCAGTTTTTATCTGAGTACAAGTCCTCATTTGGAAAAAAAGTCCTTCTGATCCTCCTTTTTGTAGACCTGAACATTTTTTTTGGAGGAACAGGATTCTCCAGGTGCCGTTTGAATTTTTCAACAATTACCTCGTGTCCTTCCGGGCAATCGAGTAGTGCAATTAAATGCAGTCCACTGGCAAAGTGGAACGCATCTCTAGCAATACTCTGGAAAATTCTTTCACTAAGTTCTTCTGACACCTCCGAGAGTACTTCCACATTTAATTCTTCAGTTTTTCTCAATAGCAAGACCAAAATTTTGCTGTGCTGTTCCTCAAAGATCTGTCTGACAAGGTGCAGAGTTGGCCCATCTGCAGCCTTTTCAATCACTTTCCACAGAAGTTCGCTGAGAAAGTTTTTCTTCTTGTAATCTGGGGTTCTTTGACTAGGATGAACTTTATTGGAAAAAGTTTTCTTCACTTTTGTCCAAAAAGAAATCTCAGGCTTCACATCCATTTCCCTCTGTGGGCTTTCGTCATTCATTTTTATTGAGCTGAGCTAAAACGTCCAGATGAATCTTGTGTTGACTGATTTGTATCGACTGATCGGAGAATTAACTGATCAGTTGGTTATGTCATGGACTCTATGACATCATAAAGTCATCCTCACAAGGGCCTCATGACACAGACATCAGTTGAAGTCATGCTGATGACATCATTGTCTGCAGCATGGCAACTGCTGCTGACAATGATGTCAGCAGCAGTTAACAGGAGGGGCCAGGGAACCATTGGCCCCTCCACTTTACCGCCCTGCCCATTTTTATTTGTTATTTGGGTTCCATTTCCTAACAGACATCGGGCAAAGTGTCAATGGAACAACTACATGACCTGGTGGGCCGGTCTATCAGTCAAACCTCTTGTGATGCCCACTGGTGTGTGCCCACAAAAGTGAAAAAAAGAGCATGGGTTTCTTTAAATGTTTGTGGGATTATGATAAGAAGATATTTTATTTGTTAACAGGGGTTAATGAGGATGGGTCCAGTAACGGTGTTTCACCGGTAGGTGGTGAATGAGACTCTGAGCTGCCTGTTGCTCTGCTGTTTCTCATAAGCTGAGAGAAATTGGAGTAACACAGACTGCGTCTCCCGTGTGCTCATTTACATGCTGTTTTTCAGCTTCATCATCTGCTGCTAACGGGTCCAGAACCCTGGTACCCGTTACACTCTCAAAGGAGAGCAGAAGAGGATTTTTAGATCTTTGCTGAGGTAAATGAGTTCAGTGGATAAAATCAGCTCCACATGTATCAGCAGATCACCAATCTTTGAAATTAAGAAAATCGGGGAAGATTAATTGGTGCATCCCTAACATACATAAGTAGCCTACACAAATATTTTCTTGTGAAAATAAAAACACACTGACTTTTATATATTTGTGAAAATAAAGTCACCATGACGTGACTTTGTTTGAGACAGATAATCTGTGAAAATATCAATCTCCTCCACAGATTATCTCTCGTGCAATACTGTCATGACACATTGACAGTTTCAACAAATATGTAAAAAATATATATTTATCATTAAACATTATTGGAAAGACACAGATAAAAAAACGTGTATGTTCTAGAAAAAAATCATACATTATAAATTACATTTTTTTTACCAGGTTGAGAAAAACAAAAACAAATGCACACACCTATTATAAAGATGTGTAATTGCTTGGCAGGTAAAGTTCAGGAGTGTCTGGATGTAGCTGTTGAAGAGAGAAAACAAAATGTCCATATAAAGAGAGAATATAAACACCAAAACATGCAAGTCTTCCAATAATTAAATGAAATCAACAGAAAAGTACTATTTACAGTAGGTAGTTTTTAAGATAAGCTACAAGTAACCCATAATATGAGGTTGCAAGCAGACATATTAGTAAAAACTTCCAATTGCAAGAAAAAAAAATATTTTGCACGTCAGTTTTTTTTTAATCCTCAGTAATGTTTATTCCTTTTTTTCC
>NW_015117875.1:6584-13004 GCF_001443285.1 Poecilia latipinna
CTAAACTGTATTTTATTTTGATGAGCAGCAAAATTAAATCCATGTCATCCATTGTTGAGTTGTTGTCGTCGTAGTAACTGTTCTTCTTCTTTATTATATTGGCAGTTGGCAAACAACCAACTCAAACCCCAAACTGAAGCCCAGATATCTGATGCTACCACCACCATAGCTTCAGTAAATAAAAACAACAAGGTTGTTCTGGAACAATCTTCAAAAGAATAAAAAGACTTTTAAAAGAATTGGTTTAAATAGTGAGTTATACAGTTACACACTGCCACCAGATGTCAGAGTGACATATTGTTAAAAAAATGTACAAAAGAAAACTGTGAAAAGAAACCAACCGGTTGTTTCCATGAGTTCATACTGTTAAGTTTTAAAATATTTACCATTAGCTTGCTTTTCACCTATCTGTACTTTATTATTTGTGATATGATGAACTTCATTTATTGTCCACTGTTTCTGTGTTTGTAAAAAATTCTTGTTAATTTGTCTAAGACTTTTTTCTTGTCAAATGTTTCTGAAAACAAGACAGACTTTTTAACTGGAACTGATTTAAAAAAAAAAAAATCAAATCTCTTTTTGATCACATTATGCATCTAACAAGTTGTGATTGAACCTATATTGTAAAGATGGAATATTTCTCAAGCTTCTTTTAAATTAATACATGAAGTGATATAAGAAAGTAATGGTTTTAACACCTGTAAAATTTTCCATTATACTGTTAGTCCTTCTAATGAGTTACCAGAGGAAGCGGAAGAGTGACAAGAATTTTCTCTGGTTTTGCATAACATAGAATTGTGCAGTGCAGCCCCTCCGCCAGCTGGTTCTGAACAGCGCTGGTCAACTAATTGAAAGAAAGGATGTCATGTTTTTCCTTGGAATATGAGAAAGAATAGAAACAGGTTTTATTGTCCCGCACAGGGGAAATTCAGGTGTCGCAGCAGCATCAGGTATAAAGGTTCACACTGAAATATTCTTTAACACTTTTGTTTTCAACACAAGAGTGTGAAAAACTTTTTTGATTATAAACTTTTTAAAAATATATATATTTCTCATAAAAAAATGAAATGAAATTTATGAAATGAAATTTCATTTTTATGAAATTTTTATTCGAACATGATACAAATATAAAATAAAATAGTGCACAGTAACAAGAAGTGCATAAGAAAGAAGAGAAAATACAGATTTTTTTGTAATAATCTGTATTTTATAATATAATATAATTCTTATAGTTAAGAAGACTGTGAGTTGGCAGGCTACATGAGCAAAAAGCCCAACTAATTTACTGTGTATTTCTATGAGGAGTGCAAGAGGTCCAAGGTTCAAATCCTGGTTTTACCTCCATTCTGTCATACTGTTGGCTCATTGTGTCATAATCTCACAGATTATGACAAAAAGAAGGCAAACCACCCACATATAAATATGTATTCTGAAAAAAAAAAAGCTTTATTTGTAGGAGTCAGTGAATAAATATGTTAAATTAAGCGACTCTCACTAAAACAAAGTGAACCATCGAACCAACCAAGCCAGGACAAGCCAACGCAAACCCAGGAGGACAGTCATGACAAGAGACAGTCATGACATAACTGTTGCACAGTTAATTGTGTTAAATGTATGCCCCACACACTCCTACTGGTCCCCATACACAATCAGAAACATACCCTCTGCCCTTTATAAATAGCTTTTTGTAAAATAAATACATTGATATTGTGACTTACGAAAAAAAAAATGTAGGTATTAAAAAAGCCTTTATCTGTTTGATGCTAGTCAAAAAGAACTTTATAGATGACTAAAGTTAATATTTTCTTTGCCTTCACAAACAGAGTAAAAGTTTAATGAATCTGAAATTCTGTATAAAGAATCAGTGTTCAGCGTTCACTAATCCAATTTAGGCTTTAATATTCTAAAAATATGTCATATTTAGAACTTCAGATTTTCAAATGTGGTCCAGAATTTTAGGAAAACAGTGACGTACTAATTTAGCGACAACTTGGAAGCTTTGAATCTGATACTGGCTTCAGAGTCATTAGCCAACCGTGTCCCTTTGTTACAGCGCTTAATGGTACAAAACACAAGGGAGATAACAATCCTTATTTTGGAAGGAATTAACAGGTAAACAATCTAACAGCTTTGGGTTCCTCAAAGTCAAAAAAGCCCAACGTATTCCCCAGACCACAACCTTCATTTGCTGAAAACACAGAAGCAGACCAGAGCGGGTGGATTAAACCCCCTGGACACATCGGCTGCAAAATGGAGAATGTTAAAGATGTTACATATATCAAAATTACAACTGTAGTAATAGATTTGTTGTTTCATTTTAGCAGCAACAGGGATAAATCTTGCTTCTCTATTTTAAAATATAAAAGCAATTTGATAAATTTATGCTACATTAAATGTTTTCGTAACTACAGGGATACTTTGAGGGTGGGGTATTTTTTCCCCCCTAAAGATTAACTGTGAGAATCTCATACCGAACCGTCCTTGGTCGGAATTATGTAAAAATGTGTTGACTATTGTTGTTCTCCCTGTTTCATTTTGTTCCAAGAGCAAATGCAACAAATTCAATGTGAGTCTTCCTTTGTGTTGATGCTGCATTCATTTGATGCTTGACTTCCAGTTTAATTATCTTTAATAAGACTTGCTCCCAAAAAGAACAAAAGGACTTGTTAATTAAAATTGCCAACACAAAACCATGCAATAAACATCTTAATTATTTTTAATTGAGGTGCAGTCCTAATCGAATACATTAAAAGCTTAAACTGATATCTCTCCAAACAAATTATATAGAGCTTTTAATCTTTTAAGAAGGAAACAGGTTTTGGAATGACATTTAAATATCTAAATGAAATGGCCGCATAATTATTAGAGCTTAAAGTGTGTTTTTAAATTCAGAAAAGACTAATAAAAACAGTAAGTTTTAATATTTTATGATTTTTCAACCTTAGTTACCTCTACTCATCTGTCTGGATCTGTGATCCCTTTTGCAAAACATGGCATATTTCCTACATCCACTGGAAGCGACTCCTGTTTCAAGGTTATTTCAGTCAGGGCTGCTTTGTTTGTGTGTGTGTGTGTGCGTGTGTGTGAGGGTGCGTATGCTATGTCTCATTAAAAAAAAAAAAATCAAATC
Organism: Poecilia latipinna; assembly: GCF_001443285.1. NCBI lineage: Eukaryota > Metazoa > Chordata > Actinopteri > Cyprinodontiformes > Poeciliidae > Poecilia > Poecilia latipinna. The sequence goes on from NW_015117875.1 coordinate 9,715, forward strand.
ATGATCAATAACAACTTAAACTTGCAATAAGAATCCAGTATTGGTCTTTGCTTTACGTATTCACACATTCGTGTGAAGAAAAAGAAGGTTCAGCTTGGGACACATTAAAAATCTACCAACAACAAAATGAATGAGCTTTGGGGTTTCTCCCTTTTCACTGTCGTTGTGTTTAAATCTTTAATTTCATGTATCATTGAACAACCTGTCCAGACGAGCCAGCCCGGTAGAGACGACTTGGTGTGTTCATTGTTGGTTGGACGAGTATTTCCTCCCAAATGATGTTACGGTTTTGCTGGAATCACAGGAGAAAGATGTTTTTTTTCTACACTGAAATAACTTCAAACCTCTTGGTAATGGAAGATACAAGAAAAATGATCAGTCAGTGAGGCTGCGGCTATCCGTGCGTGTCGTCTGCTTTTCTATTTTTTAAAAGCAGCGGTTGCATCTAAGGGTGAGAAATAGGTGACAGGCAATAGTGTGTGTGTGCGCGCCCGCTGAAATGTGCAAGTTAAGTTTGCATACCTACTTAAAGGAAGCTCAGTTACACACACACACGAACTCACTTATTCAGACTCGCATCTACAGAGCTTAAGAGCAGAGGATGGTAGGAAGGTGTAATGATGTGTGACAAGACTATGTTGGAATCGATTTGCTTTGGCAGAGAAAGAGTGTGTGTGTGCGCGTGTGTATGTGTGTTTGGGGCTGTTGGAGGAACCACGCCATTTTCTTTTACAACCCAAGAGCTTTGTGCCGCAATCCACTGACATCTCTGCTGTCAATACTCTTAAAGAGAGGTTGTAACTGAGAATAGTGAATCCTCAAAGAAACAGGGATGAAAAATACACTGACAAACTAATCCAGTGAAATCAAATGACTGAAAAATGATGTGCAATTAAACACATTTATGGAGTTTGCATAAAAATGATTTACATAATCTCTAACTTAGATATTTTTTAAATGCAAAACAGAATTACACAATAAAATAAACATTCAGTAATACTGAAAAAAAATCTTCAAATAATACTGTTTCATGAGTGGATTACAGTATCGTGATGACATTTCTAAGAGAAATTACGTCCACTGCTGTTCTGTGCTTCAGTATCAATTCACTGGTTATTTTTGTCCTTGTTTTCTAAATAGCAACAGTTCACACTACCGCTTTACCTAGTTTTTTTTTTAATACAATACAATTCTTTTAGTTTGGCTTAAAGGTCTCAGACTGAGAGTACTTCATATCAAAAGTATAATATAGTATTTTCCTGTTGGCAAAATTGAAGAAACAGATCAAAGTCAGTTTAAAAATCTTCATAAAAGGTTATCCTTTCACAGTGTAAAATTGGGATTTTATTGTGAATAATTTAAATTTTTTTCCATGTCACCTACTTGTATGTATGTATCCATGTTTGTCTTCACTTATCTTAATCAAGTATTCAAATGATTAAAACCGTTTATGTGGTTTTGTACACATGAGGTTAATTTAAATAATTTAAGAAACATAAATATCCTCAAAATTGGGTGTGCATATCTTTTTTTTTTTTTTTTACAATGACTGTTTATATTGAACAGACCAGCCCGAAATTGTTGAAACTAATTTCCATTCAATTAAAAAGTTAGTTTTAGGAATTGAATTAGGGACTTCTTAAATGAAAAATACAGATAAAAGAAATTCTAACTTTTTTTGTAGATTCTATCAAAATTGGCATGTCAGAAATATTCATAATCCAGAAATAAATTCTTAATTGGCATTACAGCACTCAAACCCTTCTTATAATTGCTGGCCAGCTTTCTGCATGTTTCTACTGGTAATCTCATGATTGTTGAGCCTCCTTGGTCTTTAGCTCCCTCCACAGGTTTTCTATCAGTCAGTCTACTTGGTTAGAGTTAATATTACCTCCAGTTAGACGAAATGGCAAAACTTGTCATAATTTGGAACTTAATTGTATACATCCCAGAGTTATACAATTGTAATCTTTGAACTAATAAAAAAGTTGGAGCAGTAATTTACTTAATGACTCCCAACTACCTTTTTTGCCCAATGGAAAGTTTTATGCAAGTGTGTTTCTGTCAGACTGCTGAAGGAAGTATTTGTGATCGTTCCAGTTTGCTGCCAAAGGTGGGTGACGGCTGAAACGTTCCAGCATAGCAGTGTGTCAGTGAGCAGGAGACAGCAGCAGATTAGATTTAGCTTTGGGAAAATTGAATAGCTGTCGGGTTTCGTTCAGCATGGCTGGCAACGAGTTGAGCGAGGAGGGCGTGTAAGGGTGTGTGCTGATGGCTGCTCTCTAACCTCCCCTCATCCTCTTACCTCCTCTCCGGTTTCCCTCCTCCTCTTCCCTGCCTGTTGTTTACTTATTGAGGAAAGTGTGATTGAGCTCAATTTGACCCTTTCCCTGCTTGTGGAACGAGAGAATTGGGAAAGATGTGTTGACGTGTGAGTCGCATCTGAAAGAATGAGGAGAGATAAAAGTGAGACGGTCTTGTTACAGAGTTAATTACAGTGTTAGTAGACCGGAGAGCAGCAGGTTGCTCGTCTTTCATGTTGTAGCTGGCCAGTTTTAGCCAACACAGACACCCACTCATAGTGTAATTAGTGCTTTGTTGCAGAGGAAAGCCGGAATAAAGAGTCTGTGAATCAAACACGCTGCCTTTACAGAGAGCTCGGTGGCAGGCCCTACGCTCCCAGATTAAATAACTTCAGTCTCTAAAGAGCTGAAATGGTGACAGAGTTATGTGTGGGATTTGACAGTCAGTAAATTTTGATAACTTCTTTAATTTGTCTCCTGCCTCGCTGAACTAAGTTGATTTAGCAAAAATGAGTGCTGAACTTGTGTTAACAAGTAAGATTTTCATTTCACTTCCAAAAATTTCTACAAAGATGTGTCTAGCATCGGAACGAAGCTTGTACACACATCCAAACACTTCTTTTACTCTGCTAAGATGATAAATGTAAGAGCTGAAGTTAAATATCTGCCGTCATCTGTCTTTGGCTGCTCATTTCTGGATCTGCCTCTGCTGCTCTTGGACTGTAGCTAGAGAATTTCACACACACTCACACACGCGCTGTCGCAAATTTCTGTAATTATGACGGATCTTTCACATGGTGTGCTTCGGACTTTGCTGCAAACATTCTCCAGACGCTAAAAGGGGCGGGACGAAAGCCATTAAGCACATTAATGTGTGCAGCATTGTGTGAAGGGCTGTCTGTGACTTGCTGCTGTCCACATCAATCATCCACACTGAAAGAAATAACTCTTTGGATTAACATAAAAAAATCATGGAAAGATTTTCCA
>NW_015117876.1:0-566 GCF_001443285.1 Poecilia latipinna
ACCGGGGAAGACCAGCAGGTAAGATGTCACCTAACGATACAACGACAGAGGCGGACGGATTGAATTGGCCACCGATTGCAGGAAGAACTGCTACCACTGTGGTCACTATTGTTCCCTCGGTCTGCTACAGACTCTCTGTTCCACTTGAAGAAAAGCATTTCCATAGCATGATGCTGCCATCACTATGTCAGTGTGAGGAAAGTGTGTGTTCACACACTTCAGATTGATTCTCTGTCTTGACAGATTATCTCACCTGAGCTGCTTCTCTCTGCAGCTTCTCCATAGTTACCAAGGCCTCCTCAGCTTCTTTTTTTGTTTGTATAGATTTATTTATTCAGAAGGTTCAGCCATACAAAATCTACATCAAGTGTCCAATACTACGTTCTTTTTTTTGTGTGAAAACACTTCAAAAATAAAACATACCCACCCCACCCACTCTCTCCATGTAACAACAGATACTGTAATATATTTAACACATCACATATTTTTGGAAGGCCAGAGTCAAGAGAAAAGAAATTCAACAAAAATATTGAATTAAAATAATAATAATAATAATAATAATAATA
>NW_015117876.1:5568-12983 GCF_001443285.1 Poecilia latipinna
GATCCATTCTGTTTCTGGTTAAATTAAGCAGTCTGTAGTAGTTGCACTCTCATTTTTATGCAACCACACTTGCCTTTTTTGAAAAGCATGTATAGTTTCTCTTTGCCCAGCCGTTCAGACGAAATCCAAGTGAAATACACTGACGTTTGTGGTTGTGATCTGTAAAAACGTAAGACAGTTAAAGGGGTATGAATATTTTTTCCCCAGCATACTGTACTGTACTTTAGTGAAGGAGTTTGAATTGGTTGAGAACACAAGATCCTTTGGGAAAGACATGAGTGTTGCAGAGCTCTGTTTCCCTTTAAAATATTCATAGTCATAATGTATTGGCAAACACAAACAGCTGACGCAAGTGTTTGCTCAGAGATATTGGGCTGGAAAGAAGGCAGCTCCTTCACCTCGCGGGAGGGAGAAATCCAATTGAAGGATTTGGCGAAAATCCCGTTGGACAAACTGTATCTGCTGCATCTGCACACACATTGTTGGAGCTCTGGAGCTCATAGTTTCTGTGTGTAATGTGCTCTTTCTGTTTGGAGCCTTTAAACGGAGGGTTAAAATAAACGATTCTGCTTTCAAAAGTGGTTGCAACAATGCTGCTATTTTAGTCTACTGTTGTTCAGTAATGATTAACATCGATTAGCACAAGCAGTTGCTGTTTGGAAGCTACAATGAAAGACAAAGGACAATAGTTTCAGAGATGGAAGAAATTCTAGCAGTGATTCCGGTGAGGATGAGCCCCATCCGACTCCGTCTATCAGGCTCGGTTCTCCTGAGCTGCCTCTGCAGTCAGACTGCTATAGGTTTAAACTGCTGGACAAACTGACCGCTTTGTCAGAAATTTGAGATTAATCTCAAAAATTTTCCACCTTTGTAAATTTCTAAATTGCAAAATTTGTGCGAAAAAAAAAAAAAAAAAAAAAAAAAAAACCCTGAAATTTTCAAACTAATCTGGAAAAATCCTGGAGAACGTTTTAATACATCGGAGTTCAAAAGTCAAAAATGTTCAACCTTTGAAACTCAGAAATATCTAAGTTTTCTCTAGATATATATATGTGTGTGTGTGTGTGTGTGTGTGTGTGTGTGTGTGTGTGTGTGTGTGTGTGTGCGTGTGTGTGTGTGTGTGTGTAATATATACATATATATCTTTAAAGGCCCTAATATTATTATTATTATTATTCTCTGCTACTTTATACCATTTTGCATTATTTTTTCAACTGCTAATTTGACTTTCTGTTTTTTCTCTCTCCATAGCAGCTGAATCTGGTCAGATGTTAGCTTTTGGCTGTGGTTCCGTCATGAATTGTAATTATTTTTTTCTGTATTGTTCTTTGAGATGACGTTTGTTGTAAAACGGGATCATAAACTCAAATGAACTGAATGAATAGTTTTTATGGAATCTTCAGGTTTTTTGGAATAATCATTTCATTCCTGTAATACACCGTACATACGCCGGAACAACCCAACTAAAATAAATAGAGGGAATGAAAGCTCTAAAATCCATATAGAAAAAAGATAGATTCAAGTTTCATAACTTTAATTATCATACTCATTAATGCTTAGTAATCCCAATACAGATGCATAAGCAGCGGGGAGCTGACAGGGCTGTGAGATGTAAATAGTTTAGGTTCCAGGAAGACGATAGCTGTGTGACAAAACTGAATTGATGTGGAAAACAGGTGTGGGAAGTAATTAGTATTATGGTGACTGAACATCATACTTGCTACAATACACAACATTATTGAAAGCATATAGAAGCAAAAGATAAGTGGACAGGATCTGAGTCAAAATTCAAACACTGGTGAAAGAACTCCTACATCTGGACAAGTCAAGCCTCAACACAAGAGAATTCAAACAGTCATTTCCTTAGTAGAGCAACTTCACCCAGCTACAACACGTTTCTAGAAAACCAACAAAGTCCTGGATGCAAACCTGGACAAATCGGATACACATCACAGGCCGGGCAGGCCTTCATGAAACGCAGTAATTCTAATGAACTCCAGATTAAGTGCTCAGTTTAATTTTTGCTTACTATACTGTAAAGAAAACTAAATCAATAGAACCTGAAGCTGTTTATCATCTTGTCTCTTGAGCTGAATGTCGTTATAATTCTAGTAAATATTACTGTATGTGTTTGACATTATTAAGTTCTGTCTTTATTGAGGATGTCTTCATATTACAGACAATTAATAGACAAAATATTAAATGTTTTCCAGGAGTGAAATACATGTTGGCTGCGTTTAAAGAGGACTGAGGTTGTGGCATTTTTATTCAACATACAGTCATATTCAGTCATTTATAATATGTGTACAGATGAGATCACATAAAAATGATCTTTTGAAAACAACAACCTTTAATCAGGTACTAAACATACCTTCCATTAAACCCACATGAATGTGTTAAAAAGAAGTTTGTGTTGACTTGATGTAATATAATAATTTTAAATATAATTTTTTCAAATTACCTGTAAGTGGAAAATGATCATAGTTAACAGAAATAAAGGCTTTCAAACATCAATCTGTGTAATTAATCTATATATTCTGTTTCACTTTGCGATAAAGTTCCTGAAATTCTAATTTATTGAATGAGTCTGTAGTCTTCTCACTGCCAGACACATCCGCAGGTTCAATTATATGGTTCCTAGATTATATTAGAGTCATAGCATTTCATATAAGTGCTTTGGCCCTTTAAAGTTGACTGCTTCATCTGGAACGAACATGAAGAACGTTGGAGCTTCCACAGTTCTCCTTCCGTCCATCAGGACCTGAGTGAACTCCACAGGTTAAACATCAGCCTCTCTGGAACAAAGGAGCAGCTAACAGTCCAAGCTTTTCAAGACTTGGGATGTTTTCCCGTTGTTGCAGTTCAAAAAAGTGAAGAAGGAAGATATGAAAAAATCTTTATTGTTTGTCCTAAATGAGTTCAAGATGTCTGCAAACATGAAGAAACACACGTATTTACCTGAAACCTCCCAGGAGGATATTGTTGGGAGATTTCCCCGTCTGGGATGTGGATTCTCTGATCTGCTCTAAATGTGACAGATGTATTACATGAAGCCTCCTCCAGTGGCCCATAATTCAGTCTGCTGTCTGTGAACCAGCCTGAGGCGGCAGGGGAAGCATTTTACTTCTTGTTTCTCTGAAGGAAAATAAAGTCTGTTACATCCTGCTGGACTTTTGTCATGTCAAAACAAGAGATCTTAATGAGTCAGTTTAACACTTTTAAACCTGGCACATCCCATATGATTCAACTAACAACAAGCAAATGCATATGTAAAAATTGCAACAAAAAAAAAGTGTTGCACGTTTTTGTTCTTTATACATTTGCAAACACTTTGTTTTGAAGAGCTTCTTTTTTATTATTATTTTCGCCTTTCGAATTTGTTTTTTGTGTATGTTGGTTTGTGTCTTTATTTCTCAGTCAGTTGTAGGATATTAATAGCTTTATGTCACATTAGAGGTTGAAAAATATTTACTTTTTGTCCATGAACTATTTATTTATTTATTTATTTTAATGTCCCAAAATCATGACTAACCTCAATGCATTTTGGGTTAAATTCATGTGCAGTGTGGTAATACATTATCAAGTGATGAAAAATTAATTTTAGAGTTAGCAGCACGGAAATATTCAGAAATAAATAAGTGCATGTGCTTTTAAAGATACACAGTTCATTTAACTTAAATTGGTTTCAGGAGAATAAACCATGACTGACTCAGTCCAGTGATGAGATCCTGTTAGAGGTGGTTCTGAGGCTCGCCACTTTAAATAAACTAAAGGATTACCTCAAACAAAAGAGAAAAGAAAAAAGAACCCTGCTCTACCAGTAATGTTGGCATCCCCTGAAGGCTTCAATTTAAACAGATCCTTCATTCCAGCACCTGCAGCATTAAGGAGATTTGATCTGGCTCGGCTTGCCTCTCACAGAGTTCTTCCAGAGAACGCAAGGTGCAAAACTGCCCCAGGTAGGGGCTAGACAATGAAATACAATCCATGAATGTGGAAGTGAGTAATGGACTCGTGAGCTGAAAGCCTTATTAGACCCCCAAAGACGGCGATGCCACCTGGATGTTATGCTGCAGTGAACGGTGGAAACCTCCAAAACTTTCCGGTGAGCATCCAGCTCTGACCAGCACATTTCGCAGTAGTTGCTCATTTCCGTGGCTGTTGTACCATCAAGAAATAATGATGTTGAAGTCATGAAAGGTGCGGTGTGCAACTTCTTATAAAAATATGTTGTTTTCTTTACATATTTATTAAAAGTGTCACTGTTGTAGCCATTTATGTAAATCTTGTGGATTGTAATTTTTAACTATTTATTTTTCTTCTTTGGGCAGTTAAAATATATTTACGTTAGTTTTGAACCAAAATCTGTAATTCATTTGTATATTTGAATTGTTTAGATTACATTGGTAATTGTAGACCCTCTCATTAATTTGAGTAATTAAAAACACACCGAGTGCTTGGTGGAGGTTTATTGTTTGGCAAATGTTTGGTGTGTTGACGGGAGGTTTTTGTAAATGATTTTTTGATCACCTTTTTGTACTTGAAACATCAAATTAAGTTTACTTTCGTTTTCGGCTAAGTTTTAAGACATTTTTAGTACTTATTTTGTCACTTTTTTTTTTTAACAAGAAATAAAGAATATATTTTTTCAAAACAAATCAAGTCGGAAGTGCGTGCAAATCAAACCACCTGTTACCACCCACGGCCTTTGTTGGATTTTTGGTTTTTGGAACATAGAAGGCCGCGACAGTCACCATGTTTTAATAAATATGGTACAGATAATCCCTGATAAAATCGATCTCCTCCAGGAGCTACTATTGTTGAAGAAATGCACCTCTTCTAACCAAAAACAACCAGTCAGGGGGAGGGGCTTAGCGCTATCAATCAAATTCATGAACGCCGCTCAATGTGCAAATGGTGGAAAAACAACTTCCCGTTCCAGGAAAACAATTTGTCCGTTAACCGTTTACCTACAGCTAAAAAGCATTAGCATTAATGGCAGGCGAATCAGCTGTAGCATATCAGCTAAGCCCTTCCTCTTGGCTCTGATTGGTTGTTTCTGGAACTCCATTTTTTTTTTCACAGATTATCTATCTTGTATTATACTGTCAAGACATAATCGTCATTTTTAACAAATATGTAAAAAACTTTTTTTTTTTTCAATCAGTTGCATATTGCAGCGTAAAGTCTGCTAATTATAGCATAAGACAAACATAAAGTCGGGATCATTCAGCCTTGCTCCATGCTGAACTGAAGGATTAACCTTGAGAAAGTCAGGATTTCCCCTGGTAGTCTGACAGTGTGCTCCGCTCGGCCAGCTGTGGAGGCTCATCAGAACTCTGCTGCAGAACAAAGAGGTAAACTCTGGTCCAAAGTGGGCTGATGCAGAGGAGTTGTTGCAGTTTGTAACTCACAGCAGCAGCAGCACACCACAGTTCCGCCCCCCTTCCAGTTAACGCTGGGCAACTTCCAGTGAAGAAGCAGACAGAACAGCCAACAGAAGGAAACTCCAGGTTTGCATAAATTTGGTGTTGCCACGTCTCCACATCGGCAGAAGGAGACGGATTTCCCGTGTTCAGTCCTGGCTGACAGATGAGCTGTGATTTTCTTCTTCATCATCCCTGATCAACACTTTTCTAGGCAACACCACCTTAGATGAGCAGCTTCTGAAGCTGAGTGAATTAAGTAGAAATCGGGCAATGTAACGGGACAATGACCCCAAACACGTCAGCAACGAAATGGCTGAAAGATGAGATAAACGAAGGAGCAGCAATGGTCCAGTCAAAGTCCAGACTTTGATGTGACTGAAAAGTTGTGGTGGGACTTTCAGAGTCAGAAGGGTCCAGACTGCTGAACCGAAGCAAAGTGGCTCAAAATTGCTCCACAACGGTTTAAGATGCTGAGAAAATAATGTAGAAAATATTATACATTAAGTGTTTCCAGTTAAATATGGTTAAATTTAAATTATGACATAGGTATTGTCTTGTACATTTTGAATATTTTAGAATATGATGGAGGTCAGATTATTTTTTTAACGTTTCTGAAAACTTGATTTTAGAGCGAATGTGTTTTATTTTAGTCACGACAGAGAAGCATAACCTACATACTGGCGCCTCAGAGGAGCTTTATAAAAAACCCGCAGGCGTGACGTCATTCCGGAACAAACGGAGGAACCCATGAACAGAACTGTGAACGTTCAGCGCTCCCACTCAAACACATGTGTCGCTGCTGCCATCCTGTGGAATAACTCCAGTATTACAGCTGCATGCACACAGGTAAATCTGCCTTCCATACAGACTGAAGGACAATTAGAACATCAAGCTGAGCAGTTTATAAAACCCAACTGCCATGCTCTATGGGACATAAAAAATACATTATTATTCATTTATTATTATTATTATTATTATTATTATTATTATTATTATTATTATTATTATTATTATTATTTATTTTTTTTAAGGATAACCTTAATTTCCGCTGAGAATTGGAATACTGAGAAGCAGTATTTCTCATCTCCTTGGGCTATATCATTCATAAGCATAATCATGTTTGTTTGGGTTTTAAATTAAGTCTCATGTGTGAGGATGTGCATGGATGGATGTTTGTCTCGTGTCTCCTGAAACTTAGCAAGAATAAAACATGTATAGAGAATGCATGGACGAACGGATGAACTGCAGGCTGTATCCTAGGCAACGGACAGCGTGGTTTAGCTGGTTTTAAAAGTAATCATCATCAGAGGCGTTGTTTGGATCTTGAAATATCGTGGGTGTTAAGTACAGGTGAGGAATAGTAGAATTTTCAGTGGTCAGTAAGTAATTTAATCATAAAATAATAAAAGATGTTACTGTGAATTTGAAAAGGTGTGCAGCCCTTAAACGTTGGGTTATTTTGTGTGTTTTGTAGCTTAAGTGAAGGAAAACTTTCCAGGAGCAAGAACAGTGGAGCGTAAAACAGACTGAGACTCTACTGAGTGTTTCAGTCGACCAAATCTTGCATTTGAGCCACATTTTACTTCTAATTTCTACTTTTGCAGTAAAAAAAAAATCTGGTAAGTTTTAGATATTTAACTTAAATGGGTTAGCAAAAGGTTTTCATATTTTGTGCTGCACATGAGTGAGATGGAAGTGTGCTACATTGACCTCTTCTGTATTATATAGGAAAATATAAATTTTAATGCAACTGTCTGATTCAATGTCTTCTCAAATTAGTTAAGCTCTGTTCAAACTAAATGCTTCTGAGAAAAATTGAGTGTGACGTTTAATAAAATGCATTATCACATATTTTGTTCATGCAAGTTGGATCAAGAATTTAAATTCCACTATTCAGGGGCACAACTACGTACTTTCTGAGGTGTATGCAAACATGTTATCGCCCCCCCCCCCCCCCCCCCGCCCCCCCGCCCCCATCACCACCAC
>NW_015117877.1:5600-7184 GCF_001443285.1 Poecilia latipinna
ACCAAAATTGTTTCCGTTGTTTTAAAAGGTTTATGTCAGTCTGCCTTTTCCCCATCAATACGCTTTCCGACCGCACTGCACCTTAAGGGGCTAAAAAAACATAAACAAAAAACGACGCGCACATTGCGCAAAACTGGAGGAGATGCGGAACATAAACGGAGCGACGATCTAGATGTGAATTATGGCATAAAAACAGAATCCGACGCTGAACAGTGAAAAATCAACCAGTGATTCTTGAGAATAGGGACAAAATGGGTTTTAATTTTCCCATATTTTTTTTAATTATTTCTCAACCTTATGTCTGCAAATATGACAAATAATGTTTAGGCAATGTAAAGATGCTAAGGTGCAGGCTCCCAGTTGCAAATTAAAAAAAAAAATAAAAAAATTTAATCGACCTTACCCAGAACTTTGTCATCACCATCTGACAAAAATAAATATAAAATGATTTTTAAAATATCCCATTAGTGATATTTTTACTCATTTTACAGACAAATGCTTCTCAAGAAACAAAATAAATATTATTTAAACTCTGACGGAGTTGACAGTGCATGACGGAGTTGACACAGAACTGAAGGTGGTGACAAACTAGTGAGTAAAATGAAAAACTTGATACATGTGAAGTAATGCAATTTATGTAAAATACATTAAAATTAATTAATTGCACAATTAAGTGAGATTTGACAACAATTTAACTGAAAGAGTCACAAAAACTCTGATGGAGTTGACATCTGACGGAGTTGACAAAAAGCCAAACTACCTCAATTTATATGATGTTATTCTGAAGGAGGCCATATTGTAGCTCATCAGGTCCATGAAATCTTTACAGTTTACCGAAATTAAGCTTTTATTTCACAAAATTTCATCAGTTTTGTAAATTCAGTTATGGTGTTGACGCATCATGGTTGTGACAAGCAACTTAGGAATAAAACAGAAGAAAAACTAAAGAATAACATAAACTAACCAGAGCTAACTAGCCCTCTTAGCAAAGGAAGAGAAAAGACAAGGTCATGGGGTCCTCAGAAGTTCAGGTGCCCCCCAATAATGCCTGATTTTTTTTACATTCTTTTCTGACGGTGTTGACAAAAACTAGGGACAAATTTCAATGGAGTTGGAAAATATATAAAAATGATTTTTAATTCAATTTATTGATACTTTTATAATTATTTATATGAATACTTATACTTAATTGTCATAATATATTATTTTAGTATTTCTTTAATTGTTTTAAACTATTATAATGTGTTGAGTTCTGCTCCTGGACAAGGGATTTTACAGGCATCATCCACCGACTACAATGTTTAAAATAAAAAAAAATATTCAGCAAATACAAGTAAAATATACATTGTTGTGCTCACATGACCCAGGTTAGTTTAGTCAGATATTTGAAAAAATATATTTTGTGTATATTTTATTCAAATTCGGTGCTTTATCCATAGGACCTGTTTTGTCCCTATTCTCAAGAATCACTGCAACACATGAAACGCATGACGATGAGGCGGCTCAGCAGTCGTTGAGTGAAGATTACTGGTGGTGAGCGTCAATAAACGATAAAAAAAAGTCTAGCAACAGGAAAGAAACTAA
>NW_015117877.1:11302-18580 GCF_001443285.1 Poecilia latipinna
AGTTTATCCAACTTAATTTATTAAGTTTAACCAATTCAATATGTTAAACAAATTTATTAAGTATGTTAGCAGATTTACGTCTGTCTTACTGAAATCATTTATATAAGTGATTTGAGTAAGACAGACTTAAATCAGTCTATTTAGTGGTTTAGTCAGAGATTTTAAAAGTTTATTAGAACAAAATAAATGATTTGAATAAGAGTGACTTAAATTTGTCATGTTACACCCCCTTATGAATTAAGTTATAAAAGCTTAGCAAATTGAGATGGAAGGACTTAAGGAATTGAGTTGGATGATCATAATAAATTGGGTTGGTCAGACGTAGGATACGAAACTGGCATTAAACTCAATTGTTTTAAGTAAAGTCAAAGTGAAAAGTTCCTTTAGGTTAAAGATTTGTAAGTTTTGAGTAAATGAACACAAAAAAAGAAAGTTGTCATAGCAAAAGCAATTAAGTGAAATTAATGTAAATAAGTCCATAAGATGAACTGCAGCCTAAATACACTTTTTAGAGTGCAGAACAAGAATATTTTTTCCACTCTGATTGGCTGCTGTTAGGCCTACCGATTGAATGTTTATTGCATTTTTCGTAGACATCTGTGAAAATAATTTCTATTCACATTGCTTTTTGGTTCTCTGGGAAATTATTTTTGGGGATAAATACAGAAACAAGCATAAAAATCAAAACATCTACAATAGTGATAGTAATATTAATAATAAAATAATAGTCAGTGCAAAGTAGCCTACAAATTTGGTGGGGGGCGGTGAGGGACCTGGATAAAGGCTAGGGGGGCGCTGGCCCAAAAAAGGTTGAGAAACACTGACCTAAGCTGATGAACTAAGTGTTAAGGGTGCTAACTTTAAAGAAAGTTGTGTGTGAATGCACTTTATTAACATTTAAGTTAATCTAATTTACGTGAGTGCACAGAGATAAGATGTTTGACAATTTCAGGATATCTGCGATAATGTGCTGGTAAATGCAACAACAAATGGATTTTTATTCGATTTTAGATTTTTTTTTTATCTTAACCCCGCCCTCGTATTCCGTTTCAGTCGGAAATACGTCATGTTAGTGAAGTAAAAATGCCCCCCTTTAAATGTGATTTTCGTATGGAGTTGTACTTTGTGGCAAACTTTGGCCACACCTAGATCCCGTGCCATTTCCACCCATTTAAAAAAGAGAAAAAAGTAGGACAGAAGAAAAGCCTTTCTTTTTTATTTTTTTCCCCTCCTCCTCTGTGGTGCGTTTGTTTGCGTGTCGGCGTGTCCCGGCGGTGTAACCGGAGAGAGGGGCCTCACTGAGAGGGAATGCAGGACTGCAATGGAGCACAATGCAATACAGGTAACGCCGATATAATTTCTAAATAAATGTCGTTTTTATCTGTTTCTGAACGCAGATTTGACAATACGTTGACCCGGGGATATTTTAACCATACGTCTGTGTAAAATCGAGTCAATTTCCGCCTTTATTTTAGCCGAATTTAGCGGTGTCGTATTGATTGTTTTCTCATATCAGCCACCGAGAGTTGGTCTGACTGCAATTACAACTTTATTCAGCTAGCCTCAACTTTTTTTTTTTCAACCCCCCTCTTCCACCTCCGGAGGTGGCAGATAAACATATAGTTGTGCTTTTCAGGCCGAAACAGACTGGTTATTTCTTCGGGGCTGTCGCCTGGAAGGCAGCCGTTAAATTTCAGTTTAATATCGCAGATATTTTCTCCGTGTTAATGATTAATTTCTTTGTGTGTGAGTGTCGTGTCGACATTAGTCTCCCGGCTACCAACCCCCACCCGCATTAGCTTGAAATAAAAATAAAAATTTCTGCCCTCCTTTTTTTTTCTTCCCCTGCCTGAAAATATCAGGAAACTTTTTCAGCTCGGTCACATTTTTAGCTAACCGCCGCGTCGCCATTTTTATTTTTATTTTTATTAAAATATATTTTTACCGACGCAATATTGCACATTCAAATATACATATTTTTCCCTCGACATCGACTGGTAGGTGGAGCAGCAGTTCGTTGAAATAATAATAATAGGAAGCAGCATATTGATATTATCACCAAATCCACCCCGACATTTTGTCTCCAGCAGTTTTTAAGGAGCAATGTTAATATTGTGTACGTTTCTGTACTTGAAATAACTGGTTCATATTCCCGCCTTAAAAAGCCAAGAAACATGCAGAGGACACTCACATAGAGCAATGAATATGTGTGTGTGTGGTTATTTAGTATACAACAAATTTATTTTTCACAGAAATCTATTGATTTTAGTTTGGCTGTGTATTTTTAATAATATCCTTGTTTAAATATTAATTCAGGAGAGAAATGGAGATCTTTTTTGTATTGTTTTCACCAGAGGTGAAGTTGTCACTTTTTTTTCAATAACAGGATATAGCCAAGGTCAGTAGTGCTGGCTGGATTTTATTTGTTGGTTTATTTATTCATTGTACAAAGCAGGGGACATTTTAGTATTGATATTCATGTTTTATTCCCTCCTTCCTCTTTCGCTCTTGTTCTGAAAACTGTACTAAAAAATGAGAGAAATATCACGAGAACTGACTCAGGCATGGTGCAGATTAAGGGTTTCCATCTTAAATTCCTGTGTGTGTGTGTTCACTGCTCAGATTATATTATGTGGCTTTTATTTTCCTGCCTGCCGCTAGGCTGGAGCAATGCTTCAGCTGGCCCTCCCCCAGGCCCACAAAAAAAAAAAAAGACTGGAGCTCTGTGATATCCATACAACACGGCCACACTGCATAATAGTATGTTTATTACCCAGCCTGCTCACTTTATGATGGTATTTATCATGCATCGTCACTGTAATCATGTTAAATACATGCACACTGCAGATTTAGGGAGTTAAACAACACATAAATTGCTTTCTTGTAGTATTTTTTTCTTTGTTTCACTGCTCATAATTACAGCTCAATCATCAGAGAATAAATTAGCAACATGCCTGATGGTGATCTGGGCCAAAAACATTTTTTTTTAAATCCAGCTGATGGCTAAAATTGCTTACTTCTACAATATTCAGAAGTTATTATAAAGGTTATTCTGTGCACACAAAATAACGGTCAGCCATTTTATGTTGCAGTGTCGCAAAAAAGAAAACGTAAAGCAAGTCGGAATGTAAATTAATAATATTACTGGAAAAGCTGGAAAAATTGGTTATTAATTTAGGCAACACAAAAACATTAATTGTTAAATGTGACCAGTTTTTAGAAATGTTTACTATGCAAATCTGATGAACCATGGGTTTACATGAGGCTTTATTTAAATGGTATTTAATGTTTAGAGTTTGTAATTAAATGCAAGGCGTCTTGAAAAAAGGAATTGACAGTCTTATAAAAAATCAGTTCAGTCATTATAAAGGGAAAAATTCTTTTAATTTTGAACCCAAAAAGGAAATATTATAATCAGAAAACAATAATAAATGAGCTAACAAAACATAAAAAAACAAATAAATTGAAAAATTAATGATATGCATTTTAATTCAGTCAGTGGGCTTGCTAAAAATATTTTTTAGAATTAAAAAATAACTAATAATTAGATAAAGTTTAAGTGGCCTAATTATGAATAAAATTTGACACTGAGTTTATTATTAAAAAGCAAGACTCTAGAATACCAATCACCTTGAAATGCATTTAAAAACTATATATTTATTTCTAGTTTGACTGGCAATACAAAATAAAAAACATACTAATCTTAAAGTATTTTCTTACTTTATGGTCCTTTTCCTGCAACTGTCCTGAAACTGAAATGATTAACTGGTAACATGGACTGAAATTTAGCCCCACGCATATCCCATAAATGCAACAATAATAATGAAATAATTACTACCTTTCCCTTCCCCTGAATGTTTAGTCAGTGAACAGTAATTACATTAAATAGGTTTATGATTGTTTGTTTTGTGTGTTATATCTCATCTGTTTTTCTTTAAAAATTAAAGTGTCTGTTAAAATGACAAAAATAATCAATAAAGCTAAAAGTGAGCAATTAAAAATTTTTTTTGAATAAGATGTAACATTTTGGGCTGAAACTATATTTCTGGAAACATTTTTTCATTTAATCGAAACATGTTATTGTATATTTGGGACTTTTGAAGTACTTTTGAAATAAATAAGTTCAATCATTAAATTTCGATTGCATATTAATCCTCCCCCCAAAAAACTTTGTTTTAAAATGTGATTTTTTTTTGTTTTTAGTAATAGCCATCTTATCTTATTCTATCATTCTGTAGTTTATTATTTTGAGCAGTTTACTATTTCAGGCTGTCATTTTGCTGTTGAGGCATTAAGCTTAAATTTATAACCTTTGGAGTGTTTCTTGTTTAAGTGGGGAAAAAATTCTCTTTTTTTATTTTTATATTTTTTTACATCAGCTGACTACAAGCGTCTTTGCTACATAGAGCATTTCACTGGCAGAGCAGAATTATTCCTGAAAGTTGGCTTTATAATTGATGCATTTAACAGAGCACAAAGCCAGGAGAGCGGACCAATTACACCTCTAGTGCCTGTCTGTGTTGGCTGCTTAGCGCACAGTCAGAGCTGGATCTCCAAAGTTTACCTCTGTGCGGATTGCGTGCGCCTCCTTTCACTCAAACTGGACACAAGCTCACCTGTATTGAGATTTATATCAATCTCCTGTGAGAACTCATGTTCCTTTGGAGAATTCTTTATCAAGGTATTAGCCAGATTTAAAAGCCAATGCATTTGTTCTGCTTGTGCAGCTCAATGTGAACTGCAAATATTACCCATAGTTGCGTTTTCAGAGGTGTGCATTGTTAATATAGGTTACGTGAACAAAGAATTCTGTGCGGTGTGTGCATTTACATCTCACACACGCTTCCTGTTAGCTCTGTGTCTGCGCTGATAAATTTTACTTATGTGTTCCTTGGTGCATTAGTGGGCCAGTAGTCCAGCCTGTGGAGAAGCTGTTGCACTCGCCTCATAGTCACGCAGCATGCTGGTTTTATTTTTTTTATCCTTTATAAGTTTTGCGGTGACAAGATTCATCAAACTGTGCCATATCAAATGTTTTGTCTAATTATAGTCAGGTAGAGTTGCTGCGCGTGGCCACAAGGGTTTCCAAAAAAACTCATCCCATAAAGCTCGGGCAACCAAACCAGTCTCTCTGGTAGTTGTTAAAAACTCAATAGGCACAAAATGGAAGAATTACTAAAGCCACATAAATTAATCTCCCTGTTTGTCTCTGTATCCAGCAGAGAGATGCGCAGTGCAGCAGATTTAGCTCATCATGCAGTCCTTGAGCAGAATTTGATTTAGAGGGGAATTTGATTTGCTTTTAAGAATATCAGCACCACAAACAGCATTTCAGCATAGATTTGGAGAAATCTTAAGAGGGACGGTAGTTTAATTGGCCAACCTTAAAAGCAATCAGTGATAACTATTATTTACTTAGATGTATTGGCGAACAAACGGAGCTGAAACTCAAAGACTAAACTCATAGCATCATTATTAAAAAACACAGTGGGCCGCTGGTGGACCACCTCAGCGCACCGGTCACTGGGCTCAGCAAGTTTTCTGAGAGAAACCATGAGTGGTTTTCCATCAAACCGCTATCTATTTATAATTATAAGACATGGATATTGTATTTAACCTTAAATGACCAATTTCTAACTGAAAGGCTTGCAAGTCACCTTGGAATGATCTTTTTTACTAGTACCACCCCAAATCTATCTTCCAAGTGGGTACAGTTTAAACATTGTGTTAATATTTTATGGTTACTGAAGTTTAAAAGTACAAAAACAACTACAATGTTCAGTATTGGAGTTTTAGAATTAATAGACGGGACTTCGTTCTACTTTCTTTTAGGAGTGTTTAATATGATCAAAATTATGTTACAATAATTTTGTAACATAATTTACAAAATTAAATTGTAAATTAAATTTACAGTTTAATTTACAATTTAATTTAAAAATAAATTGTAAATTAATTTACAGTATTTTTGCCAGTTCTTGGTGAATGATGCAATTCATATAGGGCTTGAGATATTCCTGTATATTGGCCTAATATGGACCAATAGATCCATATTAGGCCAGAACCAGTTTTTCATTTTTCATCATGCACTAGAGAAAATTAGATTTTCTTTTGTTTGTTGTTACTGTAAGCAAATCCATCGAGAATCTCTAAGAACCTGAAGTAGAGTTTTCTTTTTTTGTTGTGCTTCTTTTAGGAAAAGGTGTATCCACCTACTGCATCAACTTGCTGCATTATTTTCATGCAGCAAGTTGATGCATGTGCTTGAAATGTTCAAATTTTCTATAATGTGTCCTGTCATTTCACTGATTTCAAAATATACATTCAACTGCAAAATAACCTAAATTTAAATGAGGGTTGTTATATTTCAGTGAAAACAAGGCAAAAACTGTTTCAGTACAGCATGGTGTTTTTGTAAAGTGAGTATTCAGAATGAGTACAAGTAGCCTTAAAATGGAGAGCTGTTCAGAGTCAGTTTGACATTGATGTATTTCATTTAGTTCTCATGTATTTATGATGGCGCATAATACGAGGGGGTACCCAAAAGTTTCCAGAAAAGTTGTTGTTGAAGTGTGTATTTATTCTTTTGTACAAAATCCCTTCAATCTCCTTCAAAGTAATCTCCCTTAGTGGCAATACACTTGTCAAATCTCATCTGCCATTGTTCGAAACATTTTTTAAAGTCATCTACTTTGATGTCTGCAAGCGCCTCCGTCGTTTTACTCTTCACCTCCTCTATGTCAGCGAAATGCTTCCCCTTGAGGTTCCTCTTCATTCGTGGGAATAAAAAAAAAGTCACTGGGAGCCATATCGGGTGAATAGGGTGGGTGGGGCAAGACAGCCATGCCGTTTCTTGCCATGAAAGTGGTCACCGAGATGGCGGTGTGACCTTGAGCATTATCGGGGTGGAAAAAAACCAATCACCAGACTGCCACATTTTGGGCCTTTTCCGCTGCACACTGTTGCACAACCTCTTGAGAAGCCCCAAGTAGAAAACCTGGTTCACGGTCTAACCTGTTGGAACAAATTCCGAGTGCACAATCCCTTTTGCATCGACAAAAGAAATGACCATTGTCTTCCCATTAGCCTTTTTGGTGCGTGGCAAGGATGGCGTCTAACAGTGGCTTGATTGTTATTTGGTTTCTGTGTCGCGGCACAAACTTTGCAGTGACCGGTGACATGCCCAAATCCTCCGATGAAATGCGCTGAATCGAGCTCCAACTCACTCCAGACAACTCTTTGAGTTCCTCAATGGTTCGTCGTCGATCTTCACGCACAAGC
>NW_015117878.1:0-3870 GCF_001443285.1 Poecilia latipinna
AATGCTTGGTTTCTTTTTGGCAAGGTCAGTAAACCAGCAGCCACAATAACAAGAAAAGAGCACCTCCCTTTAGGCCCGACTCGTTCTTGTTTCGGTTCTCAGAACCAACCTGGGTGTCTGTGGACATGCGGCTCCCACACTCACTGCTCTGCTTAACTTGTTGTTGAGACAGGAAGTGCTGATCCTCTCTTATTGCTTTTTCAAATAAATCATAAGCATAAAAACTTGGCTTTCCAAACAACAAATGTACAAAATGAACCTTCAATGTCAAAGAAGAAACTTTTTGCCCAATTCTTTTCTCTGTCCTACTGATTGCTTATTTTTTGTTTTTAAAAACCTGTCTGAAATAAATAAATCAAATAAGACAAATCAAAGTATAAAATGATATGTAATGCAGACAAACTGCATATTCTGAACTTGGGGAATGTACAATCAACTCCATTTCTAGATCCAAGCCAGGCTGCAGACTCTTTATGTTTTGGGATACTGGGTCAGCACCTGCATGAAAAAGTATTTGGTTTTACTTGAATAGACCATGCACATTTCATGGTGTTTATGGTCGAGTACAAATAAAAGTAAAAGCAGAAAAAAATCAGAAAATATTTGAACAGAAACCATTTTACACATATATTGTGTAAACAGACAGCCTAGCTGATGTATTTCATATCTTGTCCTGTTGTGTTTCGGCTAACATTACTCTGCATTTATCAACTTTTGAGATGACTGGAAAACATTTTTATTTTCTATATCACCTAAATGATTTGACTATGAATGGGAAAATATGCATCTGAATGATCCTCCATTCAAATTTTCTCATGAAGGTTGACACAAGCCTGGAATTGAAGATTGAGGTTTGGGATCAGGACTCGAAATATGACGACCTTCTCGTACAGTGCGCAAAGTACCTGAGCCCTGGCACTCACACTTTCACGTGCAAAGGAAAGCTTGGAAACGTTAAGGTTAAATACAAACTGTACTGTGACCCGTATCTGACTGGAGAAAAGTGCAGCCATTATAATCCATCTCCTTAGTGGCAGGAGATTGATGAGGTTTGGGAATAAAAGCATTTCATTTCATCATATAACATTAACTCACTAAATCTGATAGAAACTCACAATTTATTCTTAGTTGAATTTTGTTAAAGGCCTAGCTAAATGTGTAATTTCCATATAATAAAAAAAATCAAGATTTTGTGTAACATTTAATCACAAGAAATAACTATGCTTTAATATATACAACCAGAAAGTGTGTTCCCTTTAATGACAATAAAATTTTGAAACTGCTACAAGTTGTTGACTTTGTATTTTTTCGATAAATCTTGTATTAGTTGTATGAATTATGTTTTATATGTGTTACTATAAAAGACAGAGAGACATAGTTACGTTACAGGACGTGTCACAAAACTATTTGGTCAAGACCTTCTGTATGCAGCAAAGCGAAGAACCAGGGGACAAATTTTTCAACCTGATCATTGTTTTCTTACAGTTTTATGGTTAAAATCAAGAGGTGCTGATGAAAAGTATTAATTAAAATTATCTTTCATCATTTAGTCATGTTTGAAACAGTGAAGAGATCTCATGAGCCAGAATGCTCAATGTTTTTTTTTATATTACTATTTATTACATAAAAGGTCTAGGCATCACAGTTTCACAGTTTTCCTATAGAAGACCTTATGCTTTTTGGAAGACAGAAAATCCTCATTCCCTTCTGGGCTGCAATGATTTATAAAAGCAATTCCATCTCTTGAAAAGTCTGTGGAATAGGCAGCAAAAACCTATTAACTGCATGGAACAGGAAGCAAACGAGTGTTACATTGCAACCTGCTACTACCTGGTGGAAGAGCCCAATATAAACAGTTCAAATCCTAAAGAGAAAACAAAAAAATAAAATAAAATAAAACAAAGTAATAAAAACAAGAAACCACACAATGAAGATATCCAACCTGCAGATAGGGAAAGTTCCCATGAGGAAGTTACTACGTATGGACTGCAGTAAGACCAGCTGATTCTAAATGCAGAGGCTGAGTTAGACCTAAAGATCTAACTGAGCCAAATTAGGTCTTGGAGGAAGGAGTACAGGAGATACATTCTCAAGAAGAGGAAGTTGATTCCGATGCAGCTGAATCTAATGATGGTCAAAGAGAAGAAGGAGCACCTGGAGAACGCCCAAGAAAGAGGAGGTAGCCCAGGAGAATCTACATTTATGACCGGTTGTGTCACCTGACCTTTAAAGTCCTCAAGATCTGCTCCACCAGAGTATAGAGACTCTTGGAAAACAACCCTAACTATTCCAGTCGATCCTCATCCATGTATCATTTTTATGGCAGCACTTTAAAAGAAAGCAGTTCAGGTTCATACTCATTTCGTTAGTTTAACGGGTTAGTTAATATTGCAGCTTAATCTGATAAAGATAATAATCCATTGACATTTGTCTTAATTTATTCTGTCAGTGGTGAGAACAGATTTATCTTTATATGGACAGAGTTTAGACATTTATTTAGACATGAATAAACACCATAGAGAGTAATTATATGAGAATAAAAGTTAGTTCAAACAAGTTGTTCCAGTCAGAAACCTTATGGTATGTCATTGAAATGTGTGACAAATCTGGGTATATTGGGTAATTTCCTTGTCTTTGGTGAAGATTTTATGGGGCCCATCAATATTTCTATGGACTATTCGCCCTTTAGTACTAATGGACTGTAGACAGTTCTGTAAGACACAGATGCAGTATGGAAGATAAGAAGCAAGATGACAACAGTTAATGAAGATGACACAAACAAACTTTGCAATATTGTAATATTTGTTAAAATACTTGCCTGTTAAAATATCTTTAATCCTAGTTCTTGTGGATATTGTTCTGTATTGCTAAAAATCTTAAAATGTTGTTAGGCAACCTTTTCTTTCTTTGTGGGTAATGTGTTGCACTCTAGAAGTATTTTATTTAAATTTTAAAGTTATGAATAAAACACTCTTTTACTCATTTATTTAATATATTTTATATGTCTTTTTAATTTTATTGTTTGAAACATTATGTGTAGTTATTTTTGTTCAGGCGTAGAAGTTTTACAGAATTAGAGCTGTGACTGTTTTTGTACCGGAAGCAGCGTCAGTTTTAAAGTTGTAACTAGAAGAAGAAACTATGTAATGTTTTTTCTATGCACTAATGCCCAGCTGCTGCACAGAGAACAATTCCAAGAAACTACACACAGAGTGGGTCAAATCTAGTCTTGTCTGTTTTATGAGTCCACAACATTTACTGAATTAAAATACTTAAATAAATTTCAATCGTCGTTATCTTGTTCCCATATTGAAAGAAGCTAAATTGCTTTTTATGCATCTTTCTGTCTTGATGTTCAACAATTCCTTCATTGCAGTTCCGGTAAAACTATTTATTCTACCGTAACAAAATGTTCCGGTAGAACTGTTTGTTCTGTTAGCATAGATACTTTATACAGAACGCTGCCAAAATAAAAACCTGAAACTTTACCAGCAGTTACAAGAAACAAAGTAACTACATTCAATTGACCTTTAGACAATGTCCTGTATGAACCCTTATCTCTCCAGGGCTGCTGCTTTATAAACCACAGTTCTCAGCTCAGCACACTTAGAAACATTGCTTGTTTCAACTTCTTTTCAGTCTGCTGTGGAACAGGTAAGACTTTTTAATATGCAAAGGGGAAATCAAGTTAACTGGGGGAAAAAGAGTATCTTTGAATAGAATGCACTGCAGCAAAAAATAAATAAATAAATAAATAAATAAATAAATAAATAAAGTGTTTATTGAGTTCTAAAAAGATGTTTGTAGAAGACAATTTTCTTATGAATTTACTCTCACAGACAGTAATGTGGTGGAACTGTGTGGCTGTTT
>NW_015117878.1:5922-9553 GCF_001443285.1 Poecilia latipinna
TAAATAAATAAATAAATAAATAAATAAATAAATAAATAAAGTGTTTATTGAGTTCTAAAAAGATGTTTGTAGAAGACAATTTTCTTATGAATTTACTCTCACAGACAGTAATGTGGTGGAACTGTGTGGCTGTTTGCTAAAATCAAAGATCTGTGGATCTCCAAAGCTGAATTTGTTGATTAATTGCTGTGAATCAGAATTCTGGAAACCAAAGATTTTGTAGCAACCTCACAAGAGGACATCAAAATTGTTGGGAATCAGAACTCGCTTTCAGGTTTGGCTAATGTAATTATTACGAATTGTAATATTTTATTATTAATTAATAAAGCCAAGCTCAGTCTCTAATGAAGGAATGAAGAAACACTTCACACAAGGAATTATTACTAACAAGTTGATTTCTAGTCAAGTCTGAAAATATATTAACCAAATAGCCAAACTTTACAGCTGAATTATTATGTGAATAACGTCTTTCTTTAAGTACTGGCAGGTAACCTACTACTACTGTTGAGACAAAAGGAATATATCGGATAATAAAATGGGAATCAAATCAGATTAATGAATGAATGAACTTCAATGGGGTTTTTTTTCTCAAATATCTACTGGCTGAGCCTTTTTGTGTTATCTAGCCTTTATGTTGTCTTGTGGGTCAAAAGTGACCCACTACCATGTTTAGCTGTAGAAAAAAATACCTTAAACTATCTTTTTTAACTTGAAATTTTATGACTTCTCCTAAATTGAACGATTCATTAGAAAAAGTGATACTTTGTTTATGTTTATGTTTCCATGAGGTCTGTAGACCACTAGGGTACAAAGATTGTCTTATGGGTCATTTTTGACCCGAGAATTATAAAACCATTAAAACACCTGAAAAATGTTAAAGGGTCAGACACAAACTTTCTCTATTACATACACACACCCACACACCCAAAGGTCATACACAGACTTTCTCTATTACATACACACACACCTACACACCGCATATGCACCCATACACATGTCAAATAAACTGGATTGATGTATGAATTGAACTTGTATTTGACCTGCACCTGCAGCTAACCCCTCACATTACACCAGCTCCCAAACACAACAAAAAACAATATCAGACATAATGAAAACAAATTCACTATACAGAATATAAAGGTATCCTAAATCAAAGTACCTCTAGTTGATTCCTTGCTGAAAGTGAGTAGATGTTTGACTGTCCAACAGGGCCTATGTTTTACGTTCACATATATTGTCCTACATAAGATGCTGAACATCTTATGTTCAATGTCTTATGCTGAAGATGTTCTTATTTTGAACATTTTCAACATTTTCTGTTGAAGAATGTTGTATGAGAGATGTATTTTCATAATTTACCTTCTAAATATAAAAGAATGAACGGTTGACAAAAAAGTTACAGATTGTTGACTTTTTATCCTTTTCATTATAGGTAATTCAGAAGTAATTACTTCACAGTTATATAATTACAATAATAAACCCTTATTGTGTAAAAGAAAACTTATGGCAGTTAGTTTGTGGTAAAAAAATAAATAAATAAAATGTAATACTGTTGATTGAGTGCTGTTGCCTTGGAGCAAGAAGGTTCTGGGTTCGATTCCCGGCCCCGGTCTTTCTGCATGGAGTTTGCATGTTCTCCCTGTGCATGTGTGGGTTTTCTCCGGGTACTCTGGTTTCCTCCCACAGTCCAAAAACATGAATTGGCCTCTCCAAATTGTCCCTAGGTGTGAGTGTATGTGTGCATGGTTGTTTGTCCTGTGTGTCTCTGTGTTGCCCTGCGACAGACTGGCGACCTCTCCAGGGTGAACCCCACCTCTCGCTCAGAACATTAGTTGGAGATAGGCACCAGCACCCCTCCCGACCCCACTAAGGGACAAGGGTGTAAAGAAAATGGATGGATGGATGGATGGATGGATGGATGGATGGATGGATGGATGGATGGATGGATGGATGGACACTGTTGTTTTTTTTTGTATTGTGTAACAAAAACATACATGATAAAAATTAATTAAATTGAGTTAAATTGATAAATAACAGATTGTTCCATCATGCAAAAAAAAAAAAAAAAAAAGGGGGGGTTTCAAATTCAAGTAAGCTGCTTTATTTTGGTGCTTTTGTTAGGGCGGGTCATTTCGACCCGTAGGTCAAGGGGAGTAAAAACAATGTTAAGATCGCACAAAGGCGAGAACTGTTTACTAATGTTTCACCATCAATAACTGCTGCTCCCAATAACAAATATGCTCTAACTCAAAAATGTGATAGTAGCTTATGCTAACACATGCAAAAATAAAAAATAACTGAACAAACATACATATATAAAAATGTACATAAAAGTTCAAATGCATGTATGAATTAAATGTGTCATTGTTTCGATAAATATGTAAATGTATTTAATACATGGATAAGTAATATTCACAATATGTTTAAACAATATTTAACCATTAAGTCTGACTTGTATTCAATTCAGATTAAAGTCATGTGTTAGCAGCAGATCCTAAATGTATCTGTCAGCCAGACCCTCTAAATTCAATGGGTGACTATGTTAAAATGTTAAAATGAATGGTTGTGTAAACAGATATTTACCCATGTATTAAATACATTTAAATATTTTTTTGAAACAATCCCGCATTTAATTCATACAAGCTTTTGATCTTTTACGTACATTTTCACATATGTATCTCTGATCAGTAATTTTTATTCTTGCATTTGTTAGCATAACCCTTTCTGTAACACTTTGACGGTCATGACAACTTGACATTAATTGAGAATCATCATCTGTCATAAATATGTCATAATAGTTAATTATCAAAATTTTAAATGTTATGTAACTTTGTGTATTATTACATTACAAAATTTTGATAAATAAATGGTTAATGTCAAGTTGCCATTACAAAGACTTTTTAAATAATGTCAAATTTGCATGAAAAGTGTCATTATTTACTGAATGACATTTAATGAGAACCGTCATAAATATTCATGAAAACTCCTTAATGTTTATGGCAATGTCATGTCAGTCTTATGCACACTCCTTCAAATAAAATGTATAACTTTATTATATGTTGTATATAAATAAGTCATAAAAATAACAAAAATGTCATGCATTATGTAAAAAACAGTTAATTCCTTTTCTATCTTTTTGCTTCCGACTACAGCGATGCTGCCTGATTCAACTTCAGCTCTTCTTCTCCTAAGCGTCCTCCTTGTTCACTCCTCTGTTCTGTCCTGTCGGATCGGGACCCAAACAGAGTGTGATGCTGCTCCTTTTGTACCAGGCCACAATCTGGTGGGGGAAGGTTTTGATATAGTCACACTAGAGAGGAAAGGAGCTCACGTGATTAATGTGAAGACTTACCTGACCGCTAGAAACACCTGTTTTCTCTGCTCCAACCCTCTTCAAAACGATGTCTACCAAAAAGTAATTTAAGAACCTTGTGTTGCCTTCTTGCTGAAACTGTGGAATATAAATGAAATTAACTTTACCTTTAAAATGTATAAATAAACAGCTGCTACGGAGGTCCAAAACCGAAATAAGAAATAAAAGCATAAATATGTACACTGCTCAAAAAAATAAAGGGAGCACTCCACTTTAATTTTGTGTGTGGCTCCAAATCCAGGCCTCCATTGGTTAATA
>NW_015117878.1:11261-18868 GCF_001443285.1 Poecilia latipinna
ATGGATGGATGGATGGACACTGTTGTTTTTTTTTGTATTGTGTAACAAAAACATACATGATAAAAATTAATTAAATTGAGTTAAATTGATAAATAACAGATTGTTCCATCATGCAAAAAAAAAAGAAAAAAGGGGGAGTTTCAAATTCAAGTAAGCTGCTTTATTTTGGTGCTTTTGTTAGGGCGGGTCATTTTGACCCGTAGGTCAAGGGGAGTAAAAACAATGTTAAGATCGCACAAAGGCGAGAACTGTTTACTAATGTTTCACCATCAATAACTGCTGCTCCCAATAACAAATATGCTCTAACTCAAAAATGTGATAGTAGCTTATGCTAACACATGCAAAAATAAAATATAACTGAACAAACATACATATATAAAAATGTACATAAAAGTTCAAATGCATGTATGAATTAAATGTGTCATTGTTTCGATAAATATGTAAATGTATTTAATACATGGGTAAGAAATATTACCCATATTAAAAATATTAACATGTTTAAACAATATTTAACCATTAAGTCTGACTTGTATTCAATTCAGATTAAAGTCATGTGTTAGCAGCAGATCCTGAATTTATTTTATCTGTCAGCCAGACCCTCTAAATTCAATGGGTGACTATGTGCTACACTGTTAAAATGAATGTTGCTGTAAACAGATATTTACCCATGTATTAAATACATTTAAATATTTTTTTGAAACAATCCCGCATTTAATTCATACAAGCTTTTAATCTTTTATGTACATTTTCACATATGTATCTCTGATCAGTAATTTTTATTCTTGCATTTGTTAGCATAACCCTTTCTGTAACACTTTGACGGTCATGACAACTTGACATTAATCGAGAATCATCATCTGTCATAAATATGTCATAATAGTTAATTATCAAAATTTTAAATGTTATGTAACTTTGTGTATTATTACATTACAAAATTTTGATAAATAAATGGTTAATGTCAAGTTGCCATTACAAAGACTTTTTAAATAATGTCAAATTTGCATGAAAAGTGTCATTATTTACTGAATGACATTTAATGAGAACCGTCATAAATATTCATGAAAACTCCTTAATGTTTATGGCAATGTCATGTCAGTTTTATGCACACACCTTCAAATAGTGTATAACTTTGTTATATGTTGTATATAAATAAGTCATAAAAATAACAAAAATGTCATGCATTATGTAAAAAACAGTTAATTCCTTTTCTATCTTTTTGCTTCTGACTACAGCGATGCTGCCTGATTCAACTTCAGCTTTCCTTCTCCTAAGCGTCCTCCTTGTTCACTCCTCTGTTCTGTCATGTCGGCTCGGGACCCAAACAGAGTGTGATGCTGCTCCTTTTTTACCAGGTCACAACCTGGTGGGGGAAGGTTTTGATATAGTCACACTAGAGAGGAAAGGAGCTCACGTGATTAATGTGAAGACTTACCTGACCGCTAGAAACACCTGTTTTCTCTGCTCCAACCCTCTTCAAAACGATGTCTACCAAAAAGTAATTTAAGAACCTTGTGTTGCCTTCTTGCTGAAACTGTGGAATATAAATGAAATTAACTTTACCTTTAAAATGTATAAATAAACAGCTGCTACGGAGGTCCAAAACCGAAATAAGAAATAAAAGCATAAATATGTACACTGCTCAAAAAAATAAAGGGAGCACTCAAATAACACATCCTAGATCTGAATGAATGAAATATTCTAATTGAATACTTTGTTCTGTACAAAGTTGAATGTGCTGACAACAAAATCACACAAAAATCAATGGAAATCAAATTTATTAACCAATGGAGGCCTGGATTTGGAGCCACACACAAAATTAAAGTGAAATGTTCCCTTTATTTTTTTTGAGTAGTATATTTTAATAAGAAATAAAAGCATAAATATATATTTTGTTTTTCCTTTTTCTTACACTTGCATTTCCGTCAAGTAATGCTCTATATTACAATGTCACCAGGTGACTCTGAACCCCTCCAGTCACTGAATAGATGCTTAAAACAGATAAATGTGCCAAAACTTTCTGCAGCTGAACAGAAACAAAACTGAAGTTATTATTTTTGGACCTAAAGAGGAGCAGTCTAGAGTTATAGATCTATAACAATTTCACACTGATTTTGACTCAGGTCACATGACCTTGAAGCTATTGAAGAGAAATACTAAATTTAAACTTACAAAATAGGTCAAAATAAAAATGTAGTTAAAATGGAATAAAAATACATGTGCCTCATATGTAGCGTTTAGTACACAGATTTCTAGTCTATGTGGCACACAGTATGGAAGCTATTGAAGAAAACATATTATTTAACATTAAAGTCATTTAAAATATTAACTATGACTTGACATTTTAATAGAGGGTAGTGTGTCTCATGTAAAAGCATGGATTACCACTTTCCTGTATCAGTTGGTCACAAGTCAAGGCATTTATTAACATTTGTTTGACCAGAGTGTTTGGTTCGGAAATTTGTTGACTATGTGAACCTCCGAGCACTTGGAGAGCGAGAGAACGGCTGGCCGAAATTAGCATTCATAAATCGGATCAACCTTGAGCTAAACACCGCTTGCTCGGCAGATATTGGACTATCCAATATCCAACTTGTAAACTAACTTCACTGCAGTCGGTAACACAATAAAACCTCCGGGATAAAGCTTGTTTTGGTCTGTGGCCTGCAGAGATAGCACCGAGCGACTGCGTGAGACGTAAATGCCCCACAATGTCTGACGCAGTGACGTTGGTTCCAAAGCTCTATTGACCAATAAGAGAGGAGGTGGATATAGAAGTCAGCTCTCCTCATTAACATAAACATGCAGCAGAAAAAGAGCAAGCAGAAAAGGGAGAAGCAAAAACAAAAGACAAAACAAAATATTTACTTTTCTTGACAAAAACACGTTTAGGGGAAATGACTAAGAAAATATATACATCACGTGACGGAAACTCGTGTAAGGAAAAGGAAAGCAAAATATAGGTTTATGCTTTTATTTCTTATGTCAGCTTTGGTCCTCCATAAGCTGCACGTCTGTCTTGAGAGATTAACAACAATGTGACTTTTCTTCATTTTAAGCTTCCATCTTCTGTTGTGGACTTCCATGCCGTCACTCAATGCAATCCTGAAATCCACAGCAGTTTTCACACCTCTGCTAGGTAGAGTATTTAAACCGCATTGTGAACACTGTAAACATTGAATCACATAATTTCACTAATTATAGGATTTTTTTTTTCATGTTACAATTACATGTTCCAATCAAGAGTATATGTTTATTGGACCTTTATGTGGGAAACCAACACATAGTGCATAATTCTGAAGTGGGAGCAAAATATGAAAAATGTGGTGTGCATTTATACCGATATTCTGATGCTTAATATATTCAAGTGCAACCAGTTGACTTCAAAGGTCACCAATAGAATAATTACATACATTTTAAAAACCTCATTATTTTAATTATGATGATTTTCAACTGACAAGTAATGCAAACCTAACATTGAAAATTGGTGTGGGACCCAAGTGGTAATATTGATATAGTTAAAACTGTTGCAAATGTGAGCAGGGTTTTAAAAATGAGCTTTTAAAATTTGAAAATTAATTTTAAAAAATTACAAAAAAAAAAAAAAAAAAAAAAAAAAATGCAGGGCAACGTTATGCAGCAGAGTCGATTAAAAAAAATGTCTGTGGAAGGAAGTTGGAATGGAGTCTTAGCTAAGGGACGGGGGCGTGGCCCTCTCGCCGGCACTCGGTCTTCTTCTCGCCACCAGCCAACCGATCCGCTGCGGCCACCAGCAGACGAAACTTGGCAGCGATCCAGCTACTCGGTCCTTAACGACATCCAGCCCTGCGATCCTCCACAGCGATCCCGCCACTCGGTCCTCCACAGCGACCCCCATTCCTGCAGACATACTAGTTCCGACTAGTTCCAGCTGCTACCCCTGCACCGTCATTCTGGCCCCTCTTTCCTTCAACTACACAGCTATCCTTTTTATTCCTGATTTCCTGGTTCATACGCTGCTTAACTAATGGGGAACACCTGTACTGCAGAAGTGGGCGTCTTCGGCTGTGGGTGGTAACGCGACATGAAAAGTAAAACACAAAAAGTCAGAAAAACATGCAACACAGCAAAGCCAAAAAATGATAATAATAACCCAAAAATAAATATAATGGCAAAAGTAAATAACTTCAAAATGTCACAGCAAGCAAATCCAAAACAGCAAATGTAAAAAAAAACCCCATAAAATTAACTCTAAAAAGGAGGCCACATTACCACACTGGAATAAGACAGCAAACCAATAGAAATATTTCCTAATACAGAAATGCGGGTTTAATGAAAAGGATGTTTAATACCTGCTTAGATGTTATTTTCAAAAGTACTTTTAATCTGAAAACCGAGCCACATCTGGAAGCATACTCTTAATTTATTGAACATAATCGTAGTTTATGAATACCTGCCTAAAAATTCCTATGTATTAAAATAACAATAGTTAAATCAACAATTTCACAAAGCTAGAAAACATGAGCACCTTATTAAAAATGAACTGCATAGATTTTAATAATAATTACTTCTTTAAAATGTCCCAACAGCTCTCTGGTTGAGGCTTACACATCCCTAGACGACAATGATTGGATGGTAAGAAACATCTCAAAGCTGAACATTTCAGAATATTTTCAATGCAGCCCTGAGTTTTGATAACTCTCTGATATAAACCCTTTCTGATAGAAAGCATGCTGGGTGATCTTTCTTTCACCATTTCATTTCAGTTCATATGTGCTCTTCCAAGAATTGTATTATCTTTTTAGTTTGCATCCAGTTAGAACTGAAGTAAGTGATTAGAATAGTGATAGAAAAATATGGCTTCTTGTTTAACACCTTATAAACTACATGTGTTGTCTGTATTTCATCAGGTTGGCTTGGATGTTGAAAAGATTTTGTTTGACAAGTTAGATGTGGGAGGAACCGGCACCAAAGCCTACAAGTTTGTTTCACAAAGGAGCAAAGAGGATCGCTACACTTTCAGCATACACAGTGTCACCTGCAAACGTTATGGGTAGGATGGAAATTAGACTTTTCTCATTGAGTTCGGACAGGCCATGGTTATAGAAATAATTGTCTAATTTTGTCTTGGTGTCTAGATTTATATTATCAACCAAACCTCCCTTAAGCTTAGAGTTCGAAAAGCAGTTAGACGTCCTGCCAACTCACTACAACTCCTCCACTAAGAACGAGTATAGAAAGCTGATAAACGTCTATGGCACACACTACTTCAGAATGGTGATTACTTTCTCTCTCTCACACACACACACACACACACACACGCGCGCGCACACACACACATTGTGAATTAGTTACATACATTTTTCTGCAGGGAAGCATTTTAAAGAAATTTAAACCTGTTTTAGGTTAATCTTGGAGGGCGACTGAGACGAGTGACATCTTCACGAAGCTGCTTGTCCTCCATGAATGGGTTAACTCCAAGTGAGGTAACAAAACGCACAAAACAACAGATTTTTACACAACCATATGTGATACTTCCATGATTCTAATTTATCATGACCAAATACATGAAGCAGCACAGATATGAAGTTTATCACTTTCAACAACCTACTTTAAGAAATTTTAAGTGTTATGGTTTTGTTTTGTCCATTTTAATTTCCAGAGGATTTTTACATGGACATATTCTTCTCTGGCTGTTTATGTAAATGTCTGGTATAATAGAGCTTTTTAAAAAATCTCTGTGCTGTTCTTTCACCCAGATCCATAACTGTTTATCTATGGGTGTTGCTGTTGGCTTGGGGAAGATGAAACTCTCTAGTATCCAGAAGTCTTGCATTCGTGTCCTACTAAACAAGGACTCTGCCACTGGCTACAGCTCTGGTCTCCACCAACACTTCACAGAGGTGTCAGGAGGAAATGGTTGGTTGGGGGAGTTTTCAATTTCCCAAAATGATTCCATGGGCTACATGAACTGGCTAAAGAGCCTGAAAGAACATCCAGATGTTGTTTCGTTCACCCTTCGGCCTCTCTATCAGCTGATACGAAGCAAGTATCAAAAGGAAGGGATGAAAACTGCTATTGAACAGTATTTGCAGGAAAATGCTGTGAAGAAATCACCCGAAGAACCACACTGTAAAGCCAACACTCCTAACTGCTGCCCTCAGCACACCTCAAGGGGAACTCTATCAGTGACCATTGTTCGAGGCTGGGATCTATACGGAGATGTTATTGGACAAACTGATGGGTGGGTTGATGCAAAGGTAAAAAACAAAGACCTTATGGAACCTGATGAGCACACCTTTTATATGGCTCCTCTTTTGTTCACAGCTATGCCAAGATGTTCTATGGTTCCATACAACGCAGGACCAAAATGATCGAATCCAATAATCCGAAGTGGAACGCTGAGTTTAATTTGGGCAAGGTCAGTAAACGTTATCATCACAGATTAGCTGAAAAAGCTCAACAACAGACAAACTGATCCATTAACTCTGCTGATGTAGTAGAACTTATAGAGTTAATACCAGCATCTATTTTTGCAAAAAAATCAACATTAAATTACCGGCAGTGAGGAGAATTAGGTTTTTATGCATCAGTCTTGAAAGAAAGCTGATCTATTCTTTGGTGCCACCAAAACTATGTTAGCAAAAATTTCATAATGGATCAAATATAATTTAATATCAGAAATGCATTGTAGTTTCAATTTCAACTAGATGATGTTAAGTTATTGATCATGAACTAATTTGTCCTTCAACTTGTTGCTCACATGAACCAGCAGCCACAATGACAAGAAAAGAGCACCTCCCTTTAGGCCCGACTCGTTCTTGTTTCGGTTCTCAGAACCAACCTGGGTGTCTGTGGACATGCGGCTCAGCACCTGTATAAAAAAGAATGTGGTTTTACCTGATTAGACCATGCACATTTTATGGTGTTTTTGGTCAAGTACAAATAAACAGAAAAAAATCTGAAAATATTTGAACAGAAACCACTTTACATATATATTCAAAACAAAATCAAATCAAATTTTATTTGTATAACACATTTCAGCAGCAAGGCATTTCATAATGCTTTACATCATTAAACACAAAAACACAGAGTTGAACATTGAATAAACAACCAAAAACATTAAATTTCCCACTGAGTTGAAGTTCTGCCCTTCAAATTGGCAGAAAAAAAACAGTGTGGGGGGGGGGAGGACACCAACCCCCACCCCTTTTAAAACACCGGGGTAAGCAGACAGCTTTGCTGATGTATTTCATATCTTGTGCTGTTGTGTTTCGGCTGAGATTACTCTGCATTTATCAACTTTTGAGATGCGTGGAAAACATTTTTATTTTCTATATCACCTAAATAATTTGACTTTGAACGTCAAAATATGCATCTGAATGATCCTCCATTCACATTTTCTCATGAAGGTTGACACAAGCCTGGTTCTGACGATCGAGGTTTGGGATGAAGACTGGAAATCTGAAGACCTTCTCGTACACTGTGAGAAGTACCTGAGCCCTGGCACGCACACTTTCACGTGCAAAGGAAAATTTGGAAACGTTGAGGCTAAATACACTCTGACCTGTGAACCGTATCTGACTGGAGAAAAGTGCAGTCGTTATAAACCATTTCCTTAGTGATAGGGG
>NW_015117879.1:0-5681 GCF_001443285.1 Poecilia latipinna
TTTTTTTTACTTTATTTTTATTCTTTTCCAAACATCACATACACACAACACATACACTCAGAACAGGAGGGTCAGGTCAGGTAGCAGCCAGACATACTGGCCATCACTACAATGTAGACATTTCACCGCATAAAATTACACAAAATAAATACATACACAAACTTCCATGTGGTTGACCGAGTGATGTAGAGTCACAAACATCAACTGTTACACACTTTTGTTTATAAAATAATCCCATTTTTCCCAGAGTTTCTCTCCTTTCTCCTTTTGTAGCCGTATTTTAAATGTCAATATTTCCATATTGTATATCAGATTTATGATATTCACAAGAAGTTCCAGATTAGGGGGTCTAGGCTGGTGCCAACATTTAGTAATTGCCTTCTTGCTTGCAATCAGGAATATCTTCAACATGTATGTGTCCTTAGTATCGAGTCCTTCAGGGAGTATTCCAAGGTACATAACAGAAAATGAAAGAACTAAAGTTATACCCAGGATTTCATAAATTGCTCGATTAACATCCTTCCAAAAATTTTTCAGTTATGGACAGTCCCAAAAAATATGAAAGCAGTCCGCTGAACCCTCGCCACACCTCCTCCAGCAAGATGACTGAGAACCACCCAGCTTCAATTTCTGCTTTGGCGTAATAAAAAATCTGATTAAATTCTTCCAGCCGAAGTCGCGCCATGTTAATGAATTTGTGGTGGACAGGTTATTCCTCCAAATCCGTAGCCAGACCTCAGGTAAAATTATTACACTTGCTTCCTTTTCCCATCGTTGTCTGACATAGTCAGTTGATTTCTTATTCATAGATGCTAAAATTCTATAAAGTTTGCCAATAGTGCCTCTTGTATTTTTACCAGCATATGAATCCATAATTATTTGTACTATTCCTGGTTCTGCATCAGAGTCATAAGTTTTGATTTCTTTCCTGAAGAAACTTCGAACCTGTAGATAACGGTAGAAGTCTTGTCTGCCCACGTCATAAATCCGGCACAAATCCTCAAACCTTACTAATTCCCCGTTTTTAATTATATTACAGAATGCAGTGATTCCATGTTTAGCCCATCTTCTATATTTGTGATCCACTGCTGCTGGGAGAAAGCGTGGGTGGTACGCAGGCCAACTCAATACTCCTATCTGTTTAAGGAGGTTAAACTTTTTAACTACCTCTGCCCACTTTTTCAAAGAGAGGTTCAGACACAGATTTTGTAATTGGTATACCTGGGGCAGACCATCCAGACACCCCAGAACAGACTGTATAGGGACGTCCAACAAGGAAAGCTCTATGTCCTTCCATTTAGCATCATAGGCTGGGTTACACCAGCACACCAGAGGTCTAATCTGGGCAGACAGGTAGTAATCCACTAGGCAAGGCAAACCCATACCCCCCCCGACCCCCCGGCAGCTGAAGGGTCGAGTATCTTACTCTTGGCCTTTTGTTGCTCCAGATAAACCTTGAAAAATGTTTATCCCACTCCCTACATTGTTTTGTTGGATTAAATTAATTGCGCCAATTAAATTGAAAACTATTTACTAGCTGTTTTGACGGAACAAAATTAAAGGCCAGAATTTGGGTTTTTTGTATATTGAGTTTATAACCTGAGAGTCTGCCATATGTTTCCAAGATGTTCATAAGCAACGGAATACCAGATTCAGGATTTTTAATTACTACTAAAACATCATCCGCATACAGACATATTTTGTTTTCCACATTCCCTATTGTCACCCCCTCCAACCCAGCCTCCTCTCTAATAACCTGAGCCAGTGGTTCGATAAAAAGATTCAAGAGTAGTGGACTTAAAGGACATCCCTGCCTACATCCTCGTTGTAGAGTTATTTGATTCGAGAGGCTTCCATTGATTTTAATTCTTGCTTTTGGAGAGGAATACACATTTTTTATACATTGAATAAATCTATCACAGAACCCAAATCTCTTCATTACTTGAAACAAAAACTCCCACCCTACAGTATCATATGCCTTCTCGGCATCCAAGCTGAGAATGACTGCACTTGATTTTTCTTTAGTTATATGATCAGTAATATGAACAGCCCTTCTTATACTATCATGTGTTTGTCTATTACCAATGAAGCCTGTTTGGTCCTCATCTATCAGAAAAGGCATCAAGGTACTTAATCTCTTAGCTAATATTGCAGCATGTAGTTTGTAGTCTATATTTAATATACTAATTGGTCTATACCCTTTAGGATCCGTTTTATCCTTCCCCACCTTTGGTATGACCAATATAAACGCCTCTCGCCATGATGGTGGTAGAGCGCCCCCTCCCAAGGTGTAGTTAAAGGAGGCCTTCAATAATGGGAGAACAGATTCCCTCATGGCCTTATACCACTCCGGAGGGAACCCATCACAGCCCGGTGATTTGTTGGTCTTAACATTGGATATCCCTCGGTCAACTTCCTCGGCTGATATTTCTGCCATTAACTTGTCATTTTGGTTTTTTCCTATAGATGGAAGATCCAAAGAGTTAAGAAATTTTTGAATTGTTTGATTATCCATTTTGTCCGGCTGTGTGTACAGAGCTGCATAATACCCTTCAAATAAACTCTGAATTTCTTCAAGTTTACTAGTTATCTTGTTAGTTCTTGGGTTCCAAACTTTATAGATTGTGTTTTCCACCTGTTGTTTCCTGAGCCTCCATGAAAGCACCTTAGAAGCTTTAGGCCCAGCTTCATAATATCTTTGTCTCATATATTTAAGTTTTTTTTTCAATTTCCTCATTTAAAATTTTGTGAATCTCCTGCTTAACTGGCCTCATTTGTTCCAGTAAGGAAGGGCTTTTGTTAATCAAATGCAGCCGCTCCAATCTTTTTAAATTTTCTTGTAAGTCTGTTAGTTTTTTTGCTCTGATCTTCTTTAAATTAGCACATTTTGCAATTATTTTACCCCTAATATAAGCTTTAGCCGCATCCCACAGAATTGTAGGGTTAACTGTTCCATTATCGTTGAATTCTAAATAAGTTTTAAGCTCTTCTGCCATTTCCGTTTTGAATTCCGTGCTATTTAATAAACTTGTGTTAAGCCTCCATAGCGTGTTTTTAGGGCTTCTACTTAAATTAATTTTCATAGTTAAACCAGAGTGATCGGAGACGTCTCTTTGTCCTATTACACAATCTTTCACTCTGTGAAGATCCTTATTGAACATGAAAAAATAATCAATTCTGGTATATACTTTATGTCTAGTTGAGTAAAAAGTAAATTCACGGTCATATTTATGAAGAGATCTCCATATATCTGCAAGTCCCGATTCTTGCATTATTTTCTTGAATTGCTTTTCTACACGCATCCTTCCTCGTTCCCTGTTAGTCGTATCCATTTTTGGGTTTAGGAGTAAATTAAAATCACCTGCACATGTATGTACAAGTGCCGCTTGCTTCTGCAGCCACAAGACTAAATACCTCCTTAAAGAAGTCAATACTACTACCAGGGGGGCATAGATATTACATAGGGTGACCTCTTCCTGTTCCAGCTTCCCCTTTAACAACACATATCTACCTTCTTTATCTTTATGTTCTGCAATAAAATCAAACCTTATACTGTTTGGTATAAGAATGGCTACCCCTCTTTTTTTCCCAGATCTGTGTGAAGCATAATAAGTTTTTCTATATCCCATTTTTTTATTTTCTCATGTTCTTCATTCGACAAATGTGTTTCCTGCAAGAACCCAATGCCAACCTGTTCTCACTTAAGCTTTGAAATTATCTTGCTTCTTTTGATTGGATTTTGTATACCATTCACATTCAAAGTCTGTATACTATAGTACTGCATATCAGTTAAACACAAACATGTTTTTTCCTACCTGCATAACAACACTCCTGACCCTCAGAGCACACAAAAAACAGAAATACATAACAAAACTTAACATAACAATGAACAGGTCTTCCAAACAAGAGGGTCCTTTATCCCTCTTAATGTAGGGGAGACTGCCACTAGTGGGGCCCCTGCTTAGTTGCCTACTTGAAGAAAGGAAACTGAAAAGGTTAAATTAAGAGTCACCTGCATCGAATCTTCATCACTCCTGTTATGAAGGGGGAGTCACAGCCTTCACCATACTCATGTGCAGAAACGGTCACCCCTTGAAGCTCCGAATGGTACCAGCCAGCTGACCAAAAACTCTCGCTGTGAAGAACTCAAATGTGTCTTCGGTGGAGTTGGAGAGGTTTATTCATCCATAGCTACGTCCTCTCTGCCTGGCCGCTGAAACGCCTTTAGCTTTTCCCGTGCGCTCTCTCGCAGGCCAGGTGCGCTCACCGCGCGTCGCGATCCCACTATATCCATTGGCAGAAGATTGTTGATTGTCTCCGCTGTGATGGCTTTGGGTCTGTTTGCAGACACCGGTCCCACTGCGAATCCACGTCTTTTCAGGTCCAGCGCGGCCTCCTCCGCACTGTTGTAGATCATCATGCCTGAGTCAAAGTGCACACACATTTTGGCTAGCGGGGTTTGGAACCGGATAGCATTCTCTTTGAGCACTTTCTTAACCGGGGCATACTCTCTCCTCTTCAGCTGTATGGTTTCTGCATAGTCGTGGTCGAAGAATATACGTTTTTCTTGTAAATAGATAGGCTTCTTCCACGCCGCGCGGAGGATTTGCTCTTTAACGTTGTATTTCAGGAAGCGTACCACCGTGGATCGAGGTGGGGCACCAGGTGGAGGCCGCGCACCCAACGCTCTGTGGGCTCCTTCTATCCCCAGATTCTTCTCACTGCCTAAGTCCAAACCGTTACCGAGTTCAGTTTTAAGCATATTTTCCACGTACCTCTGCATTGAGGTGCCTTCCGCATTTTCAGGGATGCCATATACCCGTAAATTGTTTCGGCGTGAGCGTCCCTCCAAATCCGTGATCTTTTCCCGGAGTAATTTCTGGTCATTTAGCAGCTGGCCGATAGCATCCCTCACTCCAATGTCCCACCTCTCTTTCTCTGCCATGCTCTTTTCCATTTCTGCAAGGCGCTCATCCATCTCCTCGGTCTTGTTGATAGCAGCACTAACCTGTTGATTTATTTCGGTTGTCAGTTCGCTCAATAAGACTTTAATTTCCTCCTTTAAGCTCATTCTCACTTGCGCTAACTCCTTCTTCATTTCTGATTTGAGGTCCCGCATGCCCTCCGCCATTACTTCACCCACCACCGTTCTCAGTGAGCTAATTGTAGCAGGCAAGGCCTCATCCGCCATCTTCTCTCCTTCCACGACCGGGTGTGTTCCGCAAGCTTTGCTTTCGTGTCGTATTTCTGAGCTCCGAGGCTGAACTCGAACCCTCCTATTTTTATCCCCACTCATTCTTGTTAAGAAAAAATAAACCTTTAGCGCGTTGATACTTTGAATTAGGGGGGCTTTTATATCTAGCGATGCAGGGCCTCTTTTCTATGCTGCCATGCTAATCGCCATGACACCGGAAGTCCAACATCATAAACTTTGATCCATCAGTGGTTCATGTGACAGTTATTGATGCATCAGAGGGTTTGATCTATACGTAGCAGATCTACAAAACCTGCTTGTTCTGTGGAGGCTGGAGATGAGAAACACAAACAAACTAGAAAGTGTGCATTTCCTATGAAAGTGTAAATGCTGAAAGTAGAGATGTGCAGATCAGGTTTTTTCCTGCCTATACCGATACCGATCACCCATGAGGGCCGATCACCGATACCGATCACCGATACCGATC
>NW_015117879.1:11808-12937 GCF_001443285.1 Poecilia latipinna
GAATCCTGCAGCATTCACACTAATAAAGAATAAAGAGAATCAGGATCTCAGCATTCCTCAGCATTCACACTAATAAAGAATAAAGAGAATCAGGATCTCAGCATTCCTCAGCATTCACACTAATAAAGAATAAAGAGAATCAGGATCTCAGCATTCCTCAGCATTCACACTAATGATTTCATTATAGAAATAATCCATTCATCCATTCTTTGGTTATTTATTCTGGGCCTGGTCTCCATGGTTACAGAAACTATGAACAATTATTCATTTTCTCATTTCAATAAATTCATTCATAGCACAGAACTTTAAAATATGAACTGCTTGTTTATCTGACCTTTGACCTTCAGATGAATCTGTTTCAGGTTCAGTTCTTCTATTCCATCAGAGATGCTGCAGCTGTAGTTTCCTCCATCATCCTGCTCAGGTTTCCTCAGAGTCAGGCTGAAGTTTCCAGTATCCAGAGCGTCAGGATTCATGGAGGTCCGTCCTCTGAAACGCTGGTTCTGGTTTTTAAGATCGTCACCGTTTTCTCTCCGTAGGTGGACGGAGTTAGGACTGAGATCACTGCGAGTCCAGAGGAGGAACGGGCCTTCAGGCGGACGACCAGAGTAAATGCAGGGCAGCAGGACAGACTCCGCCCCCTCATTAGCCTCCACCCCTCCACCCAGTGCATGCTGGGAAACTGAGGACACAAGATGAGAGTTTAGTGTAGAAATAATGACCAATTATTCACTACTGTTAAAAGATTTCAGTCTGTCAGCTAAACAGAGATGCTGAACTCTTATTGGGCAGCAATGATATCTGTTCATGTAACATGTGACTCACATTAAGCAATATGTCATAAAAACTGATAAAAGTGCATTAAAATAAGTTAGAAATTTAAAAGCTGAAGGATTGACAAAGTTGAAACTCTAAAAAAGCATGAACATGGCGATATTCTAACAAAATGTATAAAAACTAAAGCTACAGTATTATTACTGTATTGCTTTTATTTCTAAAATAAATATTTCTCAAAGTCTATTGTTACAATCAATCATGGATTCCTTTAAATCCACGATTTTACAGATGTGTATCCCGTCAAATGACAGATTCTGTGACGTCATTTCAGATATTTGACTGTCAAAATGTT